>NC_081563.1:114227631-114348865 GCF_022355385.1 Mustela nigripes
GATGCGGGACTCGATCCCAGGACCCTGAGATCATGACCTGAGCCGAAGGCAGCGGCTTAACCCACTGAGCCACCCAGGCGCCCCTCAAGTCTTATTTTCTAATAAATGCACTTAGAGTTATGTTATAAATCTCCATCTGAGTACTCCTTTGGCTGCCTCTCACATACTTTGGTGTAGACTTTTGTCATTGTCATTCTGTTGCCATCCAAAAGGCCTAAAACCTGACCTATGCAAAGCCTAACTCATAGCAAATCCCCGATACAGTGGGAGAAGCTCTGCCACTTTTACATACCTCATGTGACCTTGGACAAGTCCTTATCCCTATCTAAGCCTCAGATTATGTTTTTAGCTCCAAGGGTAGTACGTATGAAGTAGTGTGGCTCACAGGCCACACATAGCAGGTGCCAAGAAATGGTCTGAAGGTCAGGCTTGGTGGGCTCTAGAGCCCTGTTCTCTGACCTCACTTGCCTTAGGAGTGGGGTCTCCTCACCCTTACCCCAGTCATCTCCAGAACACCCTCTTAACTTCGTGAGCACCCATGAGGAAGCCATTTGCTTAGTACTTACCAGGCCCTCTTCTGAACGCCAGGAATAGAGCAGTGACCAAGACAGTCGGGGACTCTGCCCTCATGAAGGTGACAGCCTAGCAGCAGAGAGACTGAGGTCTGTAATGGCAGAGCGATGTCCCGCTCTGGACTGCCAGAGAATGCTGCAGGGAATGGCAAGGGGCCTGGAGGGTAGGCAACAAGAGGGCCTGGCTCCCTGCCAGGGAGGGCTTCCCCACGAAAGTAGGAGGGAAGCAGAAGCCTGAAGGAGGAAGAGTCTAGGCAGAAGTGGGAAGAGCGTCACAAGCAGCAGAAACTGCATGTGCAGAGGTCCTGTGGCTAGAGGTGACAAGAAGGACCAAAACATGGTCATTGTGGGGTGCCTGGGTGGCTCAGTCGGTTAAGCATCTGCCTTCAGCTCAGGCCATGATCCCAGGGTTCTGGGATCAAGCCCCATATCAGGCTTCCTGATTGGTGGAGAGCCTGCTTCTCCTTATCCCTCTGCCTGCCGCTCTGCCTATTTGTGCTATCTCTCTGTGTCAAATAAATAAATAAATAATCTTTTTTTTTTTTTTTTTTTTTTAAAAAGGTCATTTTCACCAGAGTAGAGCCAATCAAGTAATATTGGAGAAGGAAGCAGGGTCACATCTCACGGGCGACTTTAGGCCACTGGGAGCACTAGAGGTCACAGAGGGTTGAAAAGTAGTGTTCAGCTTTCAGGGGCTACAGGGAAAGGAATAGCTTTAGAATCCAATATGCCTGAGGTCCAGTCCCCCGTTGACCATTTAGATATCTGAGGTCTGTACTGTCCCCTATCCTCCCAAAGCATCAGCCTTCCTCGTATGAACAAGGAGGGTGGTCATAGGGGATGTGGAGATGGACTGAAATGTTCCTCAGGAGGCTGAGCTCAGGCTAGTGTACACCACAGGCTCTCCGTCCTGTCCTCTAAACCCAGCTTCACCAGGACTCTCCGCACAGGCTCTAGAGCCGGACTGCCTAGCTTGTCTTACTGTAACGGCGTCTGACAGCATCTCCTGGAGCAAACTTCCACCCCCAGATGAGGGAAGCAGAATCCCTGGGAGTAGGGTGGACTCAGGAGGTTGCTTGACTGAACCTGATGTCCCAGGACATTAAGATACTGCCAGCCAGACGCCTGGGTACCTTTAAAGCCCTGCATGCTTGACTTTCCTGGGTTCCTTGCATTCCCTCCCAGGAACGAGCAGCTCTGCTCAGGCGGTCAGGAGCTCCAGGTGTAGGCCCAGGCACCCACTGACTAGCTCTAGGAACCTGAGCAGTCATTCCCCGGAGAAGGTTGGAATGATGGTCATGGCCCTGAGCAGGTGTGCCACCCAGCAGTTGGTCACCAGCTCTGTTCTCTCACAGCCTGCCCTCTTGTACCTGGTCCCCGCCTGCATTGGCTTTCCTGTCCTGGTGGCACTGGCGAAGGGGGAAGTGACGGAGATGTTCAGGTAAGGCAGGGCGGGGGGCAGACACCTGCATGGCACAGGTGCACTCGCAAGCAATTCGTGGAGCCTGCTGGGGCTGCTTGTACACGTCTCCAGGGGAACATTGTTCCTGCCACCGGCCCCACCCCTTGTCCTTTCTGCCAGCACGTGGGTGCCTGGCCTGTGGCACCAGTGGGAACCTTTCTGCGGGGCTGGGAGCCAGGGGAGGGCAGCCCCCACATCCAGATGCCTGCTGGGTCTTCAGAAGGGACTGGCTGGTGTAGTTCCCTCCCGCCCCAGGCTGCCCCACTGTCAGAAGCCCCAGGTTCCCAGCCTGCCTGTGACACCATGTGACTTCAGGCAAGTCTTTCCCTTTCCCAGCCTCAGCTTTCCCATGTGAGTAATAGGGAGGATCCTAGTGTGGTAGGAGGTGCCCCAGATTGGAAATCAGGTGTCAGTCCCTGTTGAGCCGCCTCAGTGGCTCTCACCCATAGCTCTGTCTCAGCGAGTGTCTCACTTGCACTCATACCCCTTCCCCGTGGCCATATGCACTTCTGCCACACCCTGTGCACAGCCCCACCCATAGCCCACGGCCTGCGTGACTCCAACAGGTGTCTGCTCCCCAGCACCACTGACCCCGCCTGCCAGGGACCCAGAAATAGCTGCCAACTGCAATTGAAGCTGCCCACTCGGGGGCCTTCCGCCCAGCTCCACCTGCCTGGCCTCCAAGTTGTCCCTCGAGTGCCTGCCAGGGCCATCTGTGCATCTGGCTGCCTGCAAGGGAACCTGTGACTCACCCCTCCTCCATACCTGCCTCTGCCCTCCCTGTCTTGCCTAGAAGCCCCAGGCTCCCAAGCTGCCTGCCCATATCTCCTGGCTGGCAAAGCCCTGTGGACTCTGAGGCCAGGCTTGGGGGTGACCTTGGAGGCAGATGTGGGGACGGATGGGATCTGATCCCTGAGCTCAGCACCTACCCTCACCCTCTGGCTCGTCCATTCTCAGCCACATCCCTGCCTTGCGGTCACCATCCCCCCATCAGTCCCAGTCCTGTTGTGTCCACATAGGGTCAAGCTCTAAACTCCCAGAGCGAGGGCACCTGCTCAGTGCTTGCTTTCCATAACTGTTCTGCCACATGGGCACTCTGCCCCTCTGCCCCTGCCCCCAGGAGGTTCTCGGGTTAAGGTGAAAGAGCGGGTTGTCTCTCTCTTTCTCCAGCTCTCTTCCTAATTCTCCACCTTATCTTTTGTTTTACTTCACCCTTGAGAGATGCTCTTTTTCTTTAATTCACTTAGTTCACACACTCACATGGCTCAAAATGTCATGGCCAGGAGAGGGAAAACCCCCTCGCGCCGCAGCCACCCCAGAGCGCTGTCTCACAGACACCACAGCACGCATGCGCGTTCCTGCATGGATGGAAGCACCTTTGGAGTGTTCTGCATCTGGATTTTTCACACAAACAGCAGGTCTCAGAGGTGTTTCTGCAGCAGCACCTGCACATCTCGAACATCCTTGCTCTTTTGCACAGCTGCATGGTGTCCCTTTGTATGGGTGCATCTTTTTTCTATACACCTAGTAAGTCCAGCTGCTTTCGCACTGAGTCTGAAAATGCAGAGGAAGATAAAAATAAGACAGCTCTGCTCCCTGCTCCTTCCAAGAGAAGTCTCTGTCCCCTTCCCTTCCTCCCCTAGTCTTTTCCTCTCCATCTCTTTTTTTCTGTCTCTCTGTCTCTCACACAGCTACGAGTCCTCGGCGGAAATCCTGCCTCACACCCCGAGGCTCACCCACTTCCCCACAGTCTCGGGCTCCCCCGCCAGCCTGGCCGACTCCATGCAGCAGAAGCTAGCTGGCCCTCGCCGCCGGCGCCCGCAGAATCCCAGCGCCATGTAATGCCCGGCAGGTGCCCACCTGCCCGCTTCCCCCCACTGCCCCGGGGCCCAAGGTAGGGCAGACACCCCAGCTCCAGTGGATGGGGCCGGGAGCATTGCTAGGGGTAGGCAGCAAGTCCTCCACTGTCACCAGGCAGTCACCATACCCAGCCTCGGGGCCGGAGCTGGGCTCTAGAACCTCATTGTCCTCGCCAGTGGTGTGGGCTTCATGTGAGAGAGCAGAGAGCAACGGCCCTCATCATTCAGGAATAGATGCTCTTATTGTTGGCCTCTATAAGAAACCCTGGGCAGGTCACTTTCCTCTTCCAGAACCTCTCTCTGTTCATCTAAGTGGGCACATTCCTGCCTCCTGGGGTTGACCTGGGGAAGAGATACAGGTACTGTCCTTGGCGTGAACTCAGTTGCTCAATAAATGGGGCCCATAGCAAGACCTGAGCCAGGGTGGCAACCTTCGAGAGTGGCACCTTGCCACTTCCCAGAAGAGCAGCCCCCTGCCTGCCTGCGTCCTGGGGCTGAGTTGTTTGACACCTGCCACGCACCCTGGGAAGCAGCTCCCCCTCCCATGGCCTCATCCTGGCTGCCCCATTTTTTTCCCTACTCTCTCCAGTGGAAGGTCCAAGAAGCTTAAAGTTAATCCACCCAAGCCCAACCTCTCCTCCATCTGCTGCTGCCCTCCACTACCTCTTGGCACCACCAGGCACAGAAAAAGGAGAGCAACCTGTCTGAGAAGGGCATACGGTGGGGCCGGGGCCAAGCCTGGAAGATGCTGGGCCGTGAATGCCAGGCTGGTGTTCCTTGTGTGCCCAGGGATTTTCCTGGGATGGTGGCGAGGTGGGGCCTGGAAGTTCTGCACTCCCCCTCCTCTAAAGGTGTTGTTCTTATTGTTTTGTTTTTTTGGTCAGTTATGAGGAGTCAAATCCTAAGGATGCAGCAGCAGTGACAGAGGGATCCAAAGAGGGAACAGAGGCCTCAGCATCGAAGGGGCTGGAGAAGAAGGAGAAATGATACAGCTGGGGCCTGACCCTCTGAGGGCCAGGCCAGGCAGGCGGAGGCAGGCCAGTACAGGCCTGCATGGGCAGAGGACGCCGGAGGCCGAGGGTGCGGGAGGCTGGGCAGCTCCAGCAGAGGGGCGGGGGCAACAGGATCCCTCCTGCGGGGACTCCCATGGTCTGGTTCCCTCATCCCCCTTCTCTGGCCTTCCTCTGCCCCTTCTCATCCCCTGCAGGCAAAAGAAGCCCCAACTCCCCCACCCTCCCAGATGCCAGGCGGGAAAAGTGGGTCTGATTTTTAGATTTTTGTATTGTGGACTGACTTTGCCTTACATTAAAAATTCATCCCAGGATCCCCTGGGTAGCTCAGTCGGTTAAGTGTCCAACTCTTGATCTCGGGGTTGTGAGTTCAAGCCCTATGGTTGGGGCTTGAGCTCCATGCCCAGTGTGGAGCCCACTTAAAAAAAAAATGTCATCCCATTGCTCAGATAGGCCACTGTGCCCCTGGAGGGATTCTCTGCATCCAGCATCTTGCCTTTACTAACGCTCACCCTGCCACTCAGAAACTTGCCTGGAAGCCCCTTCCTGGGAACTAGGAACTCACAACCTCAGGGAGAGACCCTGACCTCCAGGTCCTTCCATCTTCATGGATGCCCGCCTAGTGCCTAGCTAGCTCAGCATGCCAGGGATGCCTCCTGCCACCAGAGGGGGCCCACGAGCCCTCCTTCATAACCACCCCCACCCCCTCGTTTAGTTTTCTTCACATTCTTCACAACACTTGGGTGCAGTGAGGCTGTTAGGTGCTCCATGTATCACCCACCTACCCTGGTGAGACAACAAGGGAGGGCACCAAAAAGCTGACCTGATTCAGCAAGAGGACCAGTATCTGCAAAGCTAGAGAAATGGGCAGGGCCTCATGGATCCCAGGGAAGAATTTAGATTTTATTCCCAGGCTGGCAGGAGCCAGGTCTTTATGGCTTCAGCTGGAGAGCACATGGACTCTAGATCGCCCTGGAGATCACGGCCCCATCATTCCTATTCTGTTCATTCCCAGCATTCTTCCCAAAATGACTATGCAAGGCCAGAAGGATGCTGATGCTAGAAGCCACCCGCTCCGCACACTGAGGCCAGTCACAGCACAGGGCCAGGGCCCCTGAGAGGCTGGAATGGGAAGGAATGGGGCCCAGTGAAAGTTTGCTGAAGACAGCAAGGAGCCATGGCCTGCAAGAATCCCCAGTGGACCAGGCAAGGGGTGGGCCCAGCCCTTATCCACCTGCCTGCTGTGGGGTCACTGGGTGGAGAAAACAGGTGGAAGGGGGTGACCACCAGCCCAGGACTCGGACCTCCAGCTCCCAACACAGGGCTCGCTCATGCCCAAGCTTCAGGTTCAAAGGCTGAAAATAACTGGTTTCCAGACAGTTCGGAGGTGGCCAAAAGACAGGTATGAGCAGAGAATGGGAAGTATCCGTGTATTAAATTGTTCCCAAGCACCTCACTCGAAGATTTCACCTCATTTCAGTCTTGGGCTCCAGGCACTAGTATGAGCCCCACTGTGCAGATGAGACCATTGAGGTGGATTACCACAGATGTGCACTTGACCTCAAGCAGTCCATGTTGAATTCCCAAATTCCTAAGGACTGTGCAGCTCCCCTCTAGGACCCTGGGCCCGAGTCCCTGGCTAGTGTTCTGGACACCTTTGAGATAGCTGCCCCACTTCTCTGGGCCTATAGAGACAGAGAGGAAGGCTAGGAGATCCCAAAGGTTTCTCCCAGCCAGGGGGTCCCTTTCAGGGGCTTCTCGGATCCCTGCCGACCCCTGCCACCTCTGGAGGGGAGGCCGTGTGGTCCTGGAACAAGGCCCCTCTGAGGGCAACAGATGGGGCAGGCAGCCCAGGCACACAGCATGGTTGGCTCTGCGGCCCAGGGCCTACAAAGGCCTTATTGAGTCACCGCTGGCCCCCGGCGGAGGCTGAGGTGGCAGTGGCGCCGGGCGCCTGCCACCTAATGACCGGCCCGGCCTGGCCAGATGTTCCACAGACCTCGGCAGCGGCCATCCAGGGCCCGCCCGGCCAGCCGGCACCACAGAGGCCACTCTAATTCCAATTAACCAGCTTCAGCTGAGCAAACAGCGGGCAGCAGTGGCCCAGCCCGGGCGGTAGGCCCGGCCCGCAGAGCCTCCGAGTCTAGACTCCAGATGTGAACCGCCACCGCCAGAGTCCCATGGAAAAATGGCACCAGGCCGGGCATGGATTGAGCCTGCACGCTGGAGAGGTGGGGGTGGGTGGCTGGGTAGGGTTCTGGATGGGCCTAGTGCCAGCCTCACCCCGGGTGGGAGTGGATTCTTGGGAAACTGCTCCAAAATCCCCAAGTCCTGTCCCTGATTTGTTAGGTGTTCCCCTCTGGCCACAGGAGGTGGAAAGGGACTCCAAGGGAGAAGACCAGCCCTGCTGAGAGCCCTAATACAATTTTATTTGTACTTAACATGTTTCTAGCAATATGTTACATATTTTTGAAATATTTAGTCATTACAACAACCCCATAAGGTAGTACCATCATTTTTACAGATAAAGTAAACTGCAGCAGAGAGAATTAAGTACCCAGGGGGGATTTGAACCCAGGATGCCTGGCTTCGAAGACCATGATGTTCACCACAGGTGCTGTTTGACATAAATCAGGCTGCTGGATTCCGGGTTCCCTTTCTTGGGAGCAGCGCTGGAGAAGAGGGTCAGCGTCTTGGCGGAGCAGGGCTGGCTTGCCACGCTGACTGGAGGGGCCTGCCCACTCTGTCCCGTTTCCTCAGCTGTGAAATGGGAGCCTCCCAGCGCGACTCCAACTTCTGGGGGTAAAGCCTCGAGATACCCTTTCAGGCCTAAACACCAGGAATGAGTTGGGCACTGGTCAAGAAGCTGGGCACAGCAGGGAACACAATGTCAAGCGCTGAAACAGACTTGAAATGGCTGAACAGGGACGCCTGGGTGGCTCAGTGGATTAAGCCTCTGCCTTCAACTCCGGTGATGATCTCAGGGTCCTAGGATCGAGCCCCGCATCAGGCTCTTTGCTCGGCAGGGAGCCTGCTTCCCCCTCCCTCTCTGCCTGCTTCTCTGCCTACTTGAGAGCTCTCTCTCTCTCTGCCAAATAAATAACCTTTAAATTTTTTAAAAAGAAAAGAAAAGTGGCTGAACAAGTGAAAAATGTCAAGTCAACACTTGGGACGGGAGTGGTGCCTCCGGTTTCCCCAGTCTTGTCTGGGGTACCCGAGAGGCAAGGCGAAAGCTTGCGAGATCCAGGAGGTCAGAACTCATGCGTCCTTGCACAAATGGGAAGACTGAGCACTCCCCCCCCCCCACCACCCCCCCCAAAAGTCTCACAACGAGTGGATCCCGGGGGCTGCTCAAACCCGTCAGGCTTTCCCACCGCTGGGATTCCCTCAGCGACTCCAGGCCGGGTCTTGGGAGGCCGAGGCTGCATCCTGCCCGGGTGCGTCAGGAAGGGCCGAGCGGGAAGGAAGGCACCACCCCCACCCCCGCCGCGGCCACACCTGGGCTCCCCCGGCGGGCGGGGGGCGCGGGCCGGCGCCTGGCTCCAGCGAGTCTGGGCCGCCTCCCCGCGCCGCCCCGCGGGGGCCGCCAGATGGGCCGGCCGCCCGCCCAGCGACGCGGGCAGGAAACGGCTGCTGGGCCTGCCAGGGATGCGGCCGCGAGCGCCGGGGGCGGGGACCGCCCTGGGACCGCCCCCTGAGGGGAGGGGCCGTCTAACCGTGAGAGCCCTGACTCCCGGATCCGCCACCGCTAGCTGGGTTCCCTTGGCCAAGGTCCTCCCCTTCTGTGTCCCCCAGTTTCCCCACCAGTGAGACGGGTCTGTTTATCCTAGCTCTTTTCTTCTTCTTCTTCTTCTTTTTTTTTTTAAAGACAATTACTTGTTTTAGAGAGAGTGAGCAGGGGGAGGGGAAGAGGGAGAAGGAGACTAGCAGACTCCCCGGTGGGCAGGAAGCCCCTATGGAGCTCCATCCCAGGACCCTGAGAGCATGACCTGAGCCCATATCAAGAATTACATGCCGGGGCGCCAGGGTGGCTCAGTGGGTTAAAGCCTCTGCCTTCAGCTCAGGTCGTGATCCCAGGGTAGTAAGATCCAGCCCCGCATGGGGCTCTCTGCTCAGCAGGGAGCCTGCTTCCTTCACTCTCTCTGCCTGCCTCTCTGCCTACTTGTGATTTCCGTCTGTCAAATAAATAAAATCTTAAAAAAAAAATTCACATGCCTAACTTATGGAAGCATCCCGTAGCCCCTCCCACCTCTTCTCTTACCGCCCTGTGACTGTAAGCAGTTTCTTGCTCTTCTGTTCCTTGGTTTCCTTACCCGGGAAATGGGGTGACCAGGAGGAGCCTTTTCCACTGGAATACCAGCTCTGGGAGAGCTGAGCTGTCCTCCCTACTGTTGTAACCTAGGGCCTGGCCCAGTGACCAAAACATGAGGGCACTCAGTATTCGTTGAAAGTCCCAAGTATTGAACAATCCCAGGGACCTAACTGATAGCAGGCACTTCATAAACGAACACACGTTATCTTGGGTCTACCGCTCACCAGTCATATAGATGCAAGCTAGTGTCTTCTTGTCTCTGAGCCTGTTTCCCCATATGCCTGGTACGTGGCTATGAGGATTAAGTGAGATAATCATGGGAAGCTCACATAGCAGGTCCAGGTCCTCAATAGATGGTATCTATGGAAGTATCCACCAGATGTGTAAAAAGAGATACTATTCAGGTAAATGTGAAGGCAATTTGGGAGGAAATTTCCCTTGTATATGTAGTCTTTTGTATATTTTCTATTTTCTTTTAAGATTTTATTTACTTATTTGTCAGAGAGAACATAAGCAGGGGGAGTGGGAGAGACAGAAGCTGGCTCCCCAGTAAGCAGGGAGCTTAATGAAAGGTTCCATGGATCCCAGGATCCTGGGATCATGACCTGAGCTGAAGGCAGAAACTTAACGGACTGAGCCACACAGGCGCCCCTGTATATTTTGTATTTTTTTAAATTTTGAGCCAGGTGAACATAGTTTTCAAAAACAAATACAATTGAAACAATACAGATATAACTGAGAATAAAAAGAAATCCAGCCCTAGCAGAATGAAATATTAACTATTACTTCCATGTGACAAAGGAAGCATCTAAAAATCAGAGAGGGTCTGAAGCTGCGCAGGATCACAACGGACTAGGAAATGGCAAAGATGCAATTTGAATGGCAGTTTGTTGGACTCCAAATTAAATACAGAGAGGAGGGATCACTGCTTCCAGGAGTGATCCCAGGCTGAGTAGAGGGGAAAGGCCAGCAGAGTGAGAAAAAGCGAGAGAAAGAGGAAAAGGTGAGCAAGTCCAATAGGCCAGGCCAAGGAGTGTAGCCAGGCTAAGCAGTGGGGAGGCAGTGGGGAGCCAAGGAAGGATTCTAAGCAGAGTGACATAGTCCTTTCTGAGCTTTAGAAATGGAGGTCAGGAAGCCAGGAGTGGGGCTGCAGGCCCCAGATGATGATGCTCTGAGTGATAAAAGGACAAGGGCCATGGACATGAATGGAAAAGAGAGACTGGGAACTCAAAGCCAGCCAACGATGGACCCACATCCATCCACATGTCCCTCCACAGCATGGCAGAGCCACAAACCCAGGTGTCCCAACTCCCCTTATCAATGTCCTTTCCCCTGAAGGGTATTCAACCCACACCACTCTCAACCTTAAAAATGTCCTAAGACCCGTGAAGCAATCCTGGGCCTCAATGAAATGCTAGGAAAATCCTAGGTTTCCAGGCGCCTGGGTGGCTCAGTTGGTTAAGCGTCTGTCTTCAGCTCAGGTCATGATCCCAGGGTCCTGGGATGGAGTCCCAGGCTCCCTGCTCCACTGGGAGTCAGCTTCTCCCTCTGCCCCTCCTCCCACTCATTCTCCCAATCTCTCTCCTTCTCTCTCTCCCTCTCTCTCTCTCAAATGATAAATAAATAGAATCTTAAAAAAAAAGCCTAGGGGTGCCTGCGTGGCTCAGTGGGTTAAAGCCTCTGCCTTCAGCTCAGGTCATGATCTCAGGGTCCTGGAATCTAGCCCCCACATTGGGCTCTTTGCTCAGTGGGGAGCCTGCTTCCTCCTCTCTCTGCCTGCTTGTGATCTCTCTCTCTGTGTCAAATAAATAAAATCTTAAAAAAAAAAAAAAAAAAAAAGCCTAGATTTCCAGCATCTTTGAGTTGAAGGGGCTCAGGACCAGAGTGCTGAGCAGGGTGGAGAGCGGAGATGGTGTCAGCACCTCCTACCAAGAGGCTCTGGGCCAAAGGCCTGGCTCCTGTTTGCATGTGCTTGGCATGTAGCTGATGCTCCACACTTTGGGGGAGTGTGTGAGCCTGCGCATGCAGTTAGCCTAGGGGCCTGGAGCACACCCTTCCCTGCAGGCACCCAGGAGGTGTCCGATCCCTACTGGGCAATGTAAAGAGAAACCTGGCACTAGGAGAAGAAAAGGAGCAGCTACTTGGGGTGCCTGGTGGCTCAGTTGGTTAAGTGTTTCTGCTTCCACTCAGGTCCCGTTCCTGCGGTCCTGGGATTGACCCCTATGTCAGGCTCCCTGCTCAGCGGGGAGTCTACTTCTCCTTCTCCCTCTGCCCACCTGCTCCCTCTCGTGCTCTTGCTCTCTCAAATAAATCAATAAAATTCTAAAAAAAAAAAAAAAAGGAGCTACCTTTATTGAGCACTTACTGTGTGCCAACCATTTTACATGAGTTAGATTCTTAAACCTCACCTCACCCTCCACGTGGCAAGTCTTCATTATACAGACAGGACCGAAGGGATAAAAGGGACCTGCACAGACAGCGATCCAACGGCCTGCCCAAGCTCTGGGCTCACATGTGGCCACCACCCCTTATAATTGTTTTTTTCTGTCATTAAATAATCATTTACAAAAACCTTTTATTATCCAGAAGCTTATATCCATGCCTTGGAGAAAATTACAATATATATATATTTTTTTAAAGGGAAAATAAAGCAGTATATTCCTGCCACCCAGAGATCATCGCTGTTGACACTTCAACATAGATTTCAGTGTTGTTGGTTTTCTTTTTTTCTGATGCTTATTATGTCTTTTTTTGTAAGGCAAATTGTATCTACTGGGCATCTATTTTGACATCTAGTTTGTTTCCACTGTTAACAACTTTCCCCTTCCCATTTTGGTCAGTGGGACTCTCATCTAAAACCCTGACTGCTTCCAACCTTTTTTGTTATTTAAAGGTGGACCAGGTGAGACAAACAGGCTATCTGCATGTGAAGACAGACCCCCGCGAGGCGGATGAGGCCCGCTGGGCTCCGCGGTGAGCCCTTCCTCACTCCCCTCTGTGCCCTGCCCGCCCCGGAGTTGGGAGACTTGAGGAGCCAGGCCCTGCACCCTCCGGGGAACAGCCCTGCCCGGCGGGTGGGGGTTGGGGGTGGGGCAGGACCCAGAGAAGAACGAGCCCCTTGGCTCTGCAGACAAGGCCTCCACGTTCCTGTCCCTCGCAGGCAAGGTGCCCACCCTTGCTGCTAAGAGTTGGGTGCCCACCGTTTCTCCGGCTCCCCCAGGGTCCAGTGAGGGCCCTGGAATGGGGGAGAGGTGGAGGTGCACGGAACACTCGCATCATACATGGGGGGCGGGAAGTAGAGAAACCCCCAGAGCTAAGGCTGGGAAGCCAGCTGCCAAAGTGTGGAGTTGGGGCAGTTGGGGCCGGAGTCCAGCCTCTCCCCCACCAGTCCTTTCTGCAGGAGGGATCCTCCGGGCTTCTCTGGAAGTGTGTGTGTGAGTGTGTGTGTGTGTGTGTGTGTGTGTGCGCGCGCGCGCGCGGAGGGAGAATGAATATATTCTTGGGAGAATCCCTGTGTGTCCAGGTCTGCACAAGTGTGCAGAAGCGTGAGGGTGCTGAGGTCTTCTGTGGATGGTGTTGTGGACGTTTCCCTGCCTGGTTGCGTGGACGTGTATTGTGTATTTTAAGTGTGTGCCTGGGCACGTGGGTAGCTCAGTCAGTTAGGGGTCTACCTTCCTCTCAGATCATGATCCCAGGGTCATGGGACGGAGCCCTGCCCTGGGAGTCTGCATCTCCCTCTGTCTGCCGCTCCCCCTGCTTGCGGTGTCTCTCATTCGCTCTTCCTCAAATAAATACATAAAATCTTTAAAGAAAAGAAAAGAAAAAAAGAGTGTGTGTCTGTGAGAACACTGCACTGGTGTGTGTGCGTGTGAGAGAGAGAGAGAGAGCAGGATCCTGTGTGACTTGGGAGAGCCTCTGGGCTTGTGAAAAGGTTTTTGGAAAGGCTCAGCCCTGAGGAGCTTCTACAACCTTCCTCCTGCCCTCCTGTGTGTAAATCCGTGTTCCAGGTCTCATTCTCTGGTCCCTGCTCCCCTCTGCACAGGTCACTCTGAAGCCTCGGTTCTCTCATCTGTGAGACACGGAAACGGCACTGGACATCGTTGTCGTTCTGATCACTCCTACTCTCCCCACCACCTGCCTCCCCTCCAAACACTGGCTCCGGCCTTTCTGCTCCTGTCAAATTGATGATATCTTTGTCTCTAAGCTTAAAACCTGCTTTTCCCAATTTGCTCACCGACTCTTGGCTAATCCCCCTGGGTTTACCTAGGACAGATTTTACAAGAATGAAAGAGCCATTCAAGGAACAGCCAGGAAAATGCCCCCACAGAGCGGCTGATCCCAAGCAGAGCAAGGCTCTGACTTAAACTGACTTAAACTGTTCAGGCCCAAATGTGCACACTATCAACTGAGAGGGGGAAAAGTGGGGGGGGGGGGTGTCCTTGAAAAAAATCTTTTTGTTTTCAGTCGGTGTCTCTCTCAAGACCCACAGGATGGAGATGTCCTAAAATAAGAAATTAAACAAGAGGGGAAATCCCATTATCTAGGTTTTTTTAATGGGCCCCTTAGGATTCCACGGGGACCCCCCCCTTCCCAGCTGCTGTGTGGTCCAGGCCTGAGAACGCCAAGCCCCCAGCCCTGGGGCCCACGCCCACCCACCACCCAGCCTCAGCGTGGTTTCCCAGGATTCACATGGTAATGAAGGCATCCATCTTCCCCCAGACACACACTGGGCCTTCCGACCCTCCCAGGCCCCCTGTACAATGGCCCCCAGTGCCTTAGCCTGCCACCTGTTGGACTTTCCCAGGGAAGGGAGGGAGAGGGTGGAGAAGAGCCCCTTCCTCCCAGCCCCCAGCCCCATTTGCCCCCCGGTCCTGGGAGTCAGATGGAGAGGGCACCCATGTCTTCAACTGCTTCCCCCTACAGCAGTCTAAGCTCTCAGTTTCCTCATCTGCAAAATGGAGGCGATGGTACTTGGGTCCCGGTGTGGCTGGAATGATGTCCTGGGGAATGAGCCTGCCAGATGACAAACTGTCAGTCATCATGATGAGGGAGCTCCTTGTCACAGTGTGTCCCCACCACAGCCCTTTGGAGTGTGGCCTCTAGGATCCCATTTGCAGGAGAGGACGCAGAGGCCCAGGGAAGATGGACAGAGTGCCCCATGCACCACCGTCCCTCGGAGCAACAGAGTCACGACTGGAATCCAGTTCTGCCTCACCCCAGAGCCTGAAGTCTTAACCATATTAGATCTGTACCACCATCATTATCACCATCACAATTACTGAGTGAGATAATGACCCTGGAAAAGGTTACAGAAAGTTCTTAAAGGAGCTAGGAAGGGAAGAAGGCCTACCTGTTACTCATCTCTATCTCCCCAGGACTTGGCCAGACAGCCTGGCATACAGTAGGGGCCTAATAACGGAGGACTGAGCAGGGGAGGTAACTGAGAATCAAAGCACCCGTCTTTATTCTCTGGGTAGTGGAGTCGGCTTCCTCATCTCTTACACTCTGCTGAGCATCTCGTGCGTGCCAGGCCCTGGGCCCTGCCTGGTTTCAAACTGTCTCCGCACTGCTTAATCTGATGCGGGGCTCCATGCCTAGACCCTGGGATCATGACCTGAGCGGAAGGCAGAGGCTTTAACCCACTGAGCCACCCAGGCGCCCCCTCACTGCCTCTTTAAATGGAGTCTTGGGGGCGCCTGGCTGGCTCAGTCCCTCAAGCATGCCACTTTTGGTCTCAGGATCCTGAGTTCAAGCCCACACTGGGGGAAGAGCTGATCTAAATAAGTAAATAAACGAATAAATAAAGGCATTATCTATTCAAATAAATAAATAATAAATAAACAGAGCCATGGAAATCACTAGATTCTGCCCCCACCATCCCTGCTGCTCTCTGGTGCAGAAATTGCCTTCCTGCAGCTTGCCCAAATCCAGCACCCCTGACACACATTTGAATATTCAGAGGTTTCCTCTGCATTCATGGGGGCAGGGATAGGATTAAGAATGATTTTAATTTTGTTTAGAGCTGATCTATATTTCCAAACTCTCTACAATGATTGTTATCATTTTAATCAGATTTTATACAAAAAAAAAATAGCTTGTTATGAAAAAGCAGATCATACAAAAGTACATACAATGAAAAGGGAAGGTCCGCCTTCAGTCTGAGGCCCCTGCTCATATGAAGTATCCAGAATAGGCAAATCTAGAGGCAGAAAGTAGATACTAAGTTAGTGGCCAGGGGCTGAGAGGTTGGGCAAATGGAGCATGACTGCTAAAACGAGCAGGACTTCTCTTCCTTTAGAACATTTTGATGAAAATGTCCTACAGGTTGTACAGGTCCAGGATGGACTGAGAACCACTGAGTTGTACACTTCAAATGGGTGCATTGTATAATATGTGAATTGTAACTCAATAAAGCTGTTAAAGGGGAAAAAAAGAAAAAAAAAAGGAAAGGAAATTCTAGAGAGACCCTTGTCTCTGAGCCCCTTGCCGGGCGGGGGGCAGGGGAGGGCTGGCATTCACTACCTCCAAGGGCCACCCCCTCTGGGTCCCACTTCCAGATGGTTCCGATTCTCAGGTGCAGTTCTCAGACTCAGCGTCCACCGGGGTCTCCAAACCACACAGTCCCTCCTGGGATACAGCCCTCCCCCTTCATCTTGTTTTGGTCTAGACCTCTCCCCTTTACATTTTCATTTCATTTTTGAATACATAATACATGCTCACAGCATAATTTTTTTTTAAGATTTTATTTATTTATTTGACAGACAGAGATCACAAGTAGGCAGAGAGGCAGGCAGAGAGAGAGGAGGAAGCAGGCTCCCTGCTGAGCAGAGAGCCCGATGCGGGGCTCGATCCCAGGACCCTGGGACCATGACCTGAGCCAAAGGCAGAGGCTTTAACCTACTGAGCCACCCAGGCGCTCCTACAGCATAATATTTTGAGAGTGTGGACATCTCACTTATCCTCTTCAGAGGCAAAGACGGTGATCAGTCTCAAAGTGAGATATAAGCAAACTCGAAACAGGTGTATGATCTTGTTTCTTCTCTTTTCTTTTTTGTCTTTTAATTAATTCATTTTTTTTTAAAGATTTTATTCATTTGTTTGAGAGAGAGACCACACAAGCAAGGCAAGAGGCAGAGGGAGAGAGACAAGCCAACTCCCCCCTGAGCAGGGAGCCTGATATGTGGCTCACTCAACCCCAGAACCCCAGGATCATGACTTGAACAGAAGGCAGACATTTAACCGCTCAACCGACTGAGCCACCCAGGTGCCCTTCTTTGAATTAAAAAAAATTTTTTTTTTCTTTTTAAAATGTAAGTAGTGGGGCGCCTGGGTGGCTCAGTGGCTTGGCTCAGGTCATGATTCCAGGGTCCTGGGATCCAGCCCTGCATTGGGCTCTCTGCTCAGCGGGGAGCCTGCTTCCCCCTCTCTCTCTGCCTGCCTCTCTGCCTACTTGTGATCTTTCTCTCTCTCTCTCTCTGCCAAATAAATAAAATATTTTAATAAATAAATAAATAAAATGTAAGTGGTGACAGTCTACGCATACCGTGCAACTCACTTCGTGTGGGGTTTATTTCCACTTAACAATGTACCTTGGAGATCTTAGCAAATGCGGATAGCAGGCGGTTTCTTCTCTTTTACAGCAGCTTGCAGTCCATTATATGAAGAGAACATTCTTCATTCAAGTAGTCCCCTAGTGATGAGCATATGGGTTTTTTCCAATTGTCTGTTCTTCCTGTAGGTACATCATTTCCCACATCAGAGTGTGTCCTTAGTATAAATTCCTGAAAGTGAAAGTGCTGTCTCATGATTTCCTGGGGCCACATGGTATTTCATAGTTTATTTAACCATTCTCCTTTTGATGAACACTTAAATCGTTTCCAATTGGTTGCTCTTATGAACAAATCTGCTGTGAACACTTTATACATCCCTCCCAGACCCCTTTGGTAATGTGTTAGAAGCTGTGGATCCTTCCCTCCACCACCACCACCAAAAAAAATAAAAAAAGAAAAAAAAAAAGCACCAAACTCACCCACCTTTGAAACCTACCCAGAAGCAAACTCTAATCTAAACCAAGGGCTGTCATTATTCAAATGGAGAAACATAATGCCTGGGTGGGCAGGGCCACGCCTCACACAGGGGGGCAGTAAACTGGCAGAGGTAGCAACAGAGTTGTTGAGATTCCGCAGAGTCAGTTCAGTCCTCTCTGCTCAGAACCTTTCCATATGGGGTGCCTGGGTGGTTCAGTCATTGGGTATCTGCCTTCGGCTCAGGTCATGATCCAGAATCCTAGGATGGAACCCCACATCTGGATCTCTGCTTGTTGGGAAGCCTGCTTCTCCCTCTCCCACTCCCCCTGCTTCTGTTCCCTCTCTCACTGTGTCTCTCTCTCTGTCAAATAAATAAATAAAATCTTTAAAACAAAACAAAAAGGGGCGCCTGGGTGGCTCAGTGGGTTAAGCCTCTGCCTTCAGCTAGGGTCATGATCCCAGGGGCCTGGGATCGAGTCCTGCATGGGGCTCTCTGCTCAGCAGGGAGCCTGCTTCTCCTCATCTCTCTCTCTGTCTGTCTCTCTGCCTATTTGTGATCTCTCTCTCTGTCAAATAAATAAATAAAATCTTAAAACAAAAAACAAAAAAAAACAAAAAAACCTTCCCATGGCTCCTGCCTCACCGAGAGTAAACAGGGGTCCTCACTGTGGTCTACATGACAGCAGCTATGCCCAACCCCCCCTCCCCCATATCTCCCTGACTTCACTTCCTAGCACCCTCCTCCTTGCTCCGCAGGCTAAAGTCACACTGGCTTGTTGAGCACACCAGGCTCAACACCTAGTCTTAGCCTCAGGACCTTTGCACTGGTTGTGACTTCTGCATGGAATGTTTTTCCCTTGATAGCAGAAGGATGTGAGAAAACAAGTTCTTCACTGAAATATCACCTTCTCAGAGAGGACTTTGCTGACACCTCCCCCCCCCCATTCCCTGCCAAATCCCAGCTTCCCTAGCCCATCCTTTCTTGACTTATTTTTTCTACATAATATTTATCACCCTTTAGGATAATATATATTGCACTGACCCTGTCCATTGTGTGCCTCCCTCTCCCAAACACAAACTCCCCAGGACAGGGACTCCTGCCTGCTGTGTTCGTGCCAAGAGCCCGGTGCGAGACAGGCGCTCCACAGATACTGGTCGATGAAGTAAAAGAAGGTTCCTAAAGCACTTAGCCCACAGGAAGAGAAAACAGGTGCGGTATTCAGGAACCCACACGCTATGAGAATCCTGAACCCCAACCCTAGCCCTGCCACTAAATTGTCGTCACCTTCCCCGACCTTCCCCGAGTCCCTTATGTACTTCAGACCCGCCAGGCTCTTCCTTCCTCAACTGGAAGCGGTACTTAGCGCAACTTCTGCGCAGAGTGGGGTGGGGCGGGGGGAGAGGAGGCTGTGACAACTTAAATAAGGAAATTACTTAAAGCTCGATAAATGCTTAGTAAATGTCTGCCAGTATTGGTGCTATGATGACGGCGGCGGCGGCGGCGGTGTACCTCCGGGGGTGCGCACTGACACGCCCACCTATCCACCTGCCGGCTGCCGCACGAATACCGGAGGCTGGCGGGGGGAGGGCAGGGGACAGGGAGCTCCGCCCAGATTCCTCTCCCGTACTTTACAGCCCGAAAGTGGGACGGGTGGGGGCGGGCCGAGAGGTACACAACTTGCTCCAGAGAAGCCCTCAGACCCCGCCTCGTCTCCCCCTTCCCGGTCGTTCCCCGGCGGTGGACACCCCAGCCGCACCTTGCTCGCCGCACGCCCTCGGCCGCCGCAGGGGGAGGGCGGCGGGAGAGCAAGCTGGGTTTTCCCAGGCTCCCCCCATCCCGCGAACATCTGGCCGCGAACATCTGCCCCGAGCCTTTGTCGCCGGGCCCCAGGCCAGCCTCGCACCCATCTGCCGGCGCCCACGGCCCCCGCCCCGTCTGCACGCGCCCCCTCCCCCAGGGGCGGTTCCCGAAGCCCCCGCCCCCGCCCGCTAGGCTCGGTTCCCACGGGTCGAGCGCGGGAAGCCGGGCGGCCCATCTGCCCCGCGCGGCAGATCCAGCCGCCAGGCGTCCCCAAGGGGCGGGGCGCCGTGCCCAAGAATGCCTTTCAGGCGGGTGCGCGCCCCGAACAAAGCCTCTCCTGCCCGGCTGGGCCCGCCGTCCCCGCCCCAGGCTGCCAGTCCAAAGGGCGGCCGCCGCCCCCCCCCCCCCCCCCCCCCCACCGCCTCCTGCTCTTCCCGCCCGGCCCACCGGCAGACCTGCCTGCCTCCCGCCCCCACCACCTCTGCAGTCCGCACCCGCCGGTCCCGGTGCTCTTGCGCACCCCTCCGCCTCCAGCCCCCAGGTCCGCATCTGCGGGGCCCCGCTGCCGGGAGATGCCCCTGTCTCTCGTTGCTCGTCTAATTTGTTTTGTGAAATGTAAAAATTACCGATAACAGCGATTTGTGTTCCTAACCCCTGGTTCCCACCGCCCAGAGCTAGCGATTGTGGGCATTCGCTGTATTTGGTCCCCTGTCATCTTCGTTAAAAAAAATAAAACTCTGGAGATGGCGCTGACCTTGTAACCAGGGCCCCTGACCCTTTCTCCGAGACTTTTTGCCACCTCCTCCCCAACTGGCACCATGACAGGACACGTTTCCTCATACTTCTACTACACATAAATGTGGTAGCATTGCTTGTGTGTATTTCTGTTTATGCTTTTTTTTTTAATTTTAAGATTTTATTTATTCGACAGAGAGATAGATAGCACAAGCAGGCAGAGCGGTAGGGAGAGGTAGAAGCAGGCTTCTCACTGAGCAGAGAGCCTTGGGTGGGGGTGGGGGCTCTCCAGGGCTCCATCCCAGGACCCTAGGATTGGATCATGACCCGAGCGGAAGGAAGCTGCTTAACCGCTTAACTGACTGAGCCACCCAAGTGCCCTTGTGTTTATGCTTTTTAAAGAATCATTCTGCAGGTTCCATAAGCAACATCAGATTTTGCGTGTATCCAGCAGAATACACATGGTGATCATTCATTCCCATGAACTGCTGTCTGTCGGTGGAGGCACCCCTGTTTTCTTTGGCCATTCTGTGGGGGGTACACGTAGAGAGTTTTCCATTTGCTGCTGCTTTGGGCACAGCAGCCATGGTCATGCCCATGTCTTTGGTGTCTTGTGTGCAGGACTTCGAGGGGAATGTCCGTGGGAGTGAACTGCTGGGTCAGAGGGTACTCCAATGTTCACTTTTACTCAATATTGCCAAATTGAGCTCGGAAGTGATCATACCAGTTTACACACTCACCCGTAGGGGATGAGGGTAGTTTTCCCACATCCTTACCACATTGCATATTATCAGACTTCCAGGCTTTTGCAGTTTGATGTGGCAGCTGGGTCCCTTGTGCATCCCAGATGTGCAAATGCTAGGATTCAGGGGCATCTGCCTAGCCCTTTCTCCCCTTTTTTCTTCTCAGCCGGACAGGGCTATCGCCTCCTCCTCCAAGAAGGCCCTCCCTGACCTCTCTTGGCGATCTGAGGTCCCTCCTGGGCCATGCTTTCCCAGCCCCTTGTGCAACCCCATCAGGGCACTGAGCATTGGCAAGAGACCTGCTCCCCCGCCAGACTGGGAACTCCCCAGGCAGGCCCAGGTTTGCAGGGCCACTAGGCAGGCTGCCTGTTTTGTGGAGCACAAAGGGGTGAAGGGGTTACAGAACGTGTCCTCAGGAAGGCTTCATCATCTCAAAATAAAGAGCTTCTCTAAGTCCTACAAAGCACCCCCTTGGGGCGGCAACAGCTCATATTTCGGTGGCAACCGGGTCCTCAGCGTGTGGACACAGCAGCCAGGAATGAACCACCTGGCCAGCACTGTTCACTTCCACTCGGTCACTCCCAAATGAACACAGCTCCCTGAAAAGCATGAACCCACATCTTGTTCTTTCACTGTTATGCCTAGCACAGAGTAGTGCGCGCTAATGGTTTATGGAATGAATGGTTGGCACTTAATGGTCCTTAAGTTTTGTAATTCTGTGGTGGAGCATATACCTAGTTGCTTAACAGGGGTTACCTGGAGGAGAGGTGGAAGAGTCACCGCACTAATAACAACCAGAGTTGGTGGAGCCTGTGACGCTTAATCTCAGGGTCATGAGTTCAAGCCCCATGTTGGGCCAGGAGCCTACTTTAAAAAGGGGGGTGGGTAGGGCAATAATCATGACCAGAATCTATTGAACGTGGACTTTGCCAAGGACTGTTCTGAGCTCTTGACATGACTTAACTTATTTAAGCCTCATAGATACGGGAACCCATACCACCCTCATGGTCACAGATGGGGACCCTGAGACAGGAGGACAAGAAGTGACTTGTGGTCTCACAGCTCAGCAGCGGTGGCAGAATGTCACCCTGGGCTCTTTGGCTCTCTGAGAGACCCCACACTGCAGTCTTCTAGGAAAGGGTCTCTTTCTTCCTTACGTGTTTCTGAAACGTCACTTCCTTTCAACCAGAAAGTTCTGCTTTTTCATCAGCAAAAAGTAATAAGCCTTTTTAAAGACTTGAGCTATCATCATGAGTCATAGTATTTGAGGAGTATAGGCACTCCTGCGACCTGAGGCAAGGGCGCAGCTGGAGGTGCCACCCCCTAGTGACAGGGTACTTAGGGTTGGGGTGAGCTAAAAGGGTGGGGACTGCTCCAGGCTCTTCTGGGCCAGCAGGGAACAGGGCTGGTCCTGAGAGGCACACCCTCCCCAGGTTCCAGGTTCCGGGCCCTCTGGCAGGAGGAGGAGCCTGATGCGTGGAAGGCAGGTGAGTCAGGGGCAGGCTTGGCCGGGCACCAGGCAGGAGAGGTAGGAGAGATGTTACTTCTGGGAGGGGCCCTCTGGGGCCTCCTGTCCATCCTCTCTCCCAGGGAGGTCATGGGGGGAAGCCACTGAAACCGCTCCCAGTCCTCCTACCCAGTCTCCCCGATTCCACTTCTAGCCCTGCATGAGCCTCGTGGCAGGGGCAGGGCCCCAACTTGGGGCACTTTTGGCTGGTGGCGTGGTAGTCTGGCTAGTGGCGTGGCGTTAGCCTGTGGCTTGCAGGTCCTACACCTCTGGCCTGGACAAGGCTCAGGTCTGCATTGTCTGGCCTGAGTTCCTGGGGTCTGGATGCATATGGTCAAGTGGTGTGTGGTGTGTGTCCTCGGGGTTTCTGCAGGATTCTGAATTTGTGTGTGTGTGTGTGTGTGTGTGTGTGTTGGGGGAGGCAATGTCTATACCTAAGAAGCCTAAGGTGGGAGAAGGCAGTATGGGAACTTGAACTGGGGAAGGTGGGCGTGGGTCTGCTGTGTGCTGCAGACGCTGCTCTGTCGATTTGCCTTGGGCTGTCTTCTGCAAGGACGCGGGCACGGCTTGTCAGCACCTTGGTGCGAGCGTGTGTTGTGTTTGGCGAAACCGAGCAGGGTATGTGCATCTGTGTGCCGTGTACGTGGAGGGTGTCATAGTGGTGTGCTGCCTTAGCCTGGCTCTGTCAGGTGTGATCTTAGGGCGTTGTGATGTGTTGCCTCCTTGGTCCCTGTACATTCATGGGTGTCTTGGTGGTATAGCCTTGGATAGTGCGCTGTGACGTCAGCGTGCTGCTTGTACGCACGGTGCGTAGCTGCGTCGTGTGCGTCAAAGGGCTGCTGTGGTGGGTGTGTGTAGGGAGGTGTGGCTGTCCGTGGACTTGGCGGTTTGCGCACATGCGCTCTGTAGGCTGCGTAGAAGTGCCCCTCTGTGTCGCTCTGTGGGTGTGGGCAGCTTGTGTTTGTGCAGCCCCGCAGGTCAGGACTGTGCTGAGTGACCTGAGATGGGAGATCCCTGGGCCCTGACTGCCCTTCCTCTTAGCCCCTGAGACCCCAGGACAGCAGTGGTCCTTTGTCAGGCCACAGGAAGTCCCCACCCCCCTCCATCTGCAGGGGACCCAGGGAGGGGCCCAGACTGGCGGGCTCCAGCCTCCCTGGCCATTGTTCTGGGGCCTCTTTGGAAAACAGGATGAGAGGCAAAAGGTGGACCTGAGCCTGGACCCCTGTCCTCCCTGAAATGACCCGGGAGTCCAGCAAAGAACCCCTGGGAAGGAGGGTTAGCTGCAGATGGGGAAACTGAGGTCCAGCATGAGAAAGGGGTTTGGGAGAGGGTTCACAGCTGTTAAGGACAGAGAACTTGAAGCTTCCACACCCTCATGTGCCCATCCAGGGCCCCGTGGGGTTTGGGGGACAAAGAAATGAAACCCCTGGAAAAACACACATCTGTGTTCCAGTTCCCATTTCTGAGTACTTACCATGTGCCGGGGACTGACGCAGTGTCATAACCGTAGGTTAAGTTGAAATGTTGTCCCCATTTTGTACATGAGGAGACCGAGGGCCATACGGTACTAATTCATTGATTCAACAGATGTTACTCTAAATATTACTCTCTTCTAGGTACCATGCTGTGTGACTTTGACATCACTGATAATTAATGCAATTTCACAACAACTGTTTTTCTTTTTTTGTTTTTTAAGTGGTCTCTCTGCCCAACGCGGGTCTCAAATTCACAACCCTGAGATCAAGAATTGCATGCTCTACCAACTGAGCCAGCTGGGCACCTCCTGTGCTGTGTGATTTTGAGCAAGTCCCTTACCCTCTCTGGGCTAGGTCCTGTGCTTCGCTCCAGGGACATAGCAGTGACCAAAGGAGCCACAGTTCCTGCCTTCCTAGAGCTCATAGCCCAGGGAGAGCGTGGGGTAGAGGAAGATGAACAATGCCCAAGAAAACATCCATCATTTCAGGTGGAGATAAATTCTATGAATAATTAAGACCAGGAAAATGTGCATGAAAGTGAATACCCAAGGCAGGTTCTAGGAAGGCCTCTGAGGAGGTGGCATTTAACCTGAGACTTGAAGAAGTCTTATGACAATAGGGATGAGTGTTCTAGGGAGAGGCAACAACAAGGGCAGAGGCGCCCTAAGGTAGGATCTGCTCCTGGTCCTGTAGGAAAGGAGACCCGTGGCCTGGGAGAGAATGGGCAGGGCAAGTGGTGAGGTCTGTAGCTGTGGGCCGGGGCGGCAGGCTGGGAGGGGTTTGGATTTTATTCTCAGTGTGATGGGCAGAGAGGCAGTGTTGGCAGAGACAGGGTTCTGGGGGTAGAGTGTGTTTGTGTTTTGGGGGGAGAGGGGGGCCTTGTCGTCTCCTGTTACAAGGGAGGGGGCGGGGATAGTCAGAGCCAAAGGTCTCTCCCCCGCAGCTCCAGCAGTCCCAGCCCAGAGGCGCCGGCCTGGCGGCTGGAAGACCATGCTGTGGGCACATCTGGGGAACAGCTGCCGGGCCAGGGACAGAGCGGGTCACGTGGCCCAGGCAGGCCCGCCCTGGAGCCTACAAGGCCAAGACTCGGGAGGGGCAGTGGTGAACAGGCCGGACATGAACCGGCATCAAAAAGGATGCACTCTGCAGTGGAGACACGCATGCACGCAAGTCCCTTAGCCCCACACAGCCACTGCCCCAGGGAGCCAGACCCCCTAGATTCAATGCCACATCCCAGCTGTGTGATCTGCAGCAAATCACTCAACTTCTCTGGGCCTCAGTGGCCTCAGTGGGAAAGGGAACATAACATTACTCCTTAGGTCATGGGTTGTTTTTCTTCGTTGGATAAATATTCCCTGGGTGTCTCCTGGGTGCCAGACACTGCACTGAGCCCCGGATTACAGCGGGGAAGAGGACTGTGTGGTCCCTGCCCCTCCTGAGCTCACTGTCTTTGGTTAAAACTTGTAACCATGCCTGATGCAGTATGAGCACTTAAAAAATGGGAGTCCCTGAGCCCTGGAGGCCACAGGAGGGTACTTGAAGGCAGAAAGGGAGATGTGGAGACAGAGAAATAATGTCACCTCTTGGCATAGCTTATTCACTCCCCCAGCCACGGTACCAAAAGGGCTAAGCATTATCTCCACTTCACAGATGAGGAAACAGGTACAGCTGGCTCCTGGTAGAGGAGCCAGGATTTGAAGGTATAAAGGGGCCGTGGTCCCTCTTCCTCTCTGGTCCCAGTATTCTCATCTGTGAAATGGCACGTGATAGTAATACAGCCACTGCCAGCCCCAGGGAGGAGCTGGGGAAATCAGACGGTGCCAAGGATGTGTGAAGGGCTTCCAAAGAGACCCCAGGCACGAACCCTGGGCTGGGACCACGAGGGTTCTTTTAATGAGTCCTTCAAATTTCCTGGCCACTGAAAGAGGAGTCTGTTTTCCTCAGCTGACCTGGTATGTAGGACCAGGAGAAGACTGCCCCCCCACCCACATCCACCCCCCCCCTCCGCTCAGGGCACACCCTGAGGGAGAGGGCACGCAAAATGCCCATTTGGCAACCAGATAAACAGACAGTCTTTATTCAAACTCCTTGTCAGGCCTTAAAAATGTAAGAGATGATAACCGATGTCTGGGAGTACCAAACATTTTCTGGAAAGGAATGAAGCCAACTTTCCCCCGTGTGCCTGGGACGGGTTTGAGTATAGGAGGGTCTAACTATTTCAGTTGGGAAGCCTGAAGCAAGCACAGAGAAGAGAACATTTCAGAGGATCTGGAAGCCCATCTCACAGAGCTCCCTCAAAACCCACAGAGTTCCCTAAAAACTCCTGGAAGTAACCCAATGGGTCCCAGCGGTCTGGCCTGGAATTGGCCAGTTGCTATGCCCATCCACTGTTTAGTGAGCATCTACTATGTACCAAGACCGTGGCAGGCACTTTGCCAGCCTAATCTCAATGACTCCCCACAGTAACCTAGGGAAGTGGGGACTTCTGTCATTTTGCCAGTGGGGAAGCAGGGGCTCAGAGAGGTGAAGGATGTTCCTTCAGATACAGTATAATAAGGATTTGAAGCCTGAGCTGTCGGACCATGAACTCTAGCCCTTTCCAATTTTCCACAGTCAGCTATTTCTCTTCAAATTCTCAAAGTTTGTCCAGACACCAGTGGCCCCACCTGTCTTCATTCAGGCCATTTCTTCTTGTGCCTTTCCTACATAGAATGCCCAGAGGATAAGTCACCTCCTCTAGGAAGCCATTCTGATTTCCTCCAAGATAGATGTCTTCCTTTCTTTGTGTTTCTAAGGCACCTAGTGGGAAATTTCTCAATATAGTCTCAATGTGAGAATAATTCCTTTCTATGGCCCCGAGGCCAGCACAGGACCTGCAGGAGGTGGGTGTTTGTGACTGTTAAGTACACTTAACTATTGGGGGTCCTAACTGTCCCTTGACTTTCTCTTCTGTTTGTCTGCAGAGTGTCATTGACATTCAATCTCAACCTGACTAGGAGTCAGGCCAGAGGGAGGTACACTAAACATTTGGAGCTGACTTTTTATGACACAAAGTAGTACATGAATACATCTTTGTATAAAAATATATTCAAGAGGGGCACCTTGGTGGCTCAGTTGGTTAACTTTCTGCCTTAGGCTCAGGTCATGATCCCTGGGTCCTGGGATCGAGCTCCACATTAGGCTCCCTGCTCAGCGGGGAGTCTGCTTATCCCTCTCTCTGCCCCTTTCCACTGTTCCTGCTTGCTCTCTCTCTCTCTCTCAAATAAATAAAATTTAAATACACACACACATATATATATTCAGGAAGTAACCATGTGTAATGGATCACAGACTGAAATGTAAAACCTAACACTATGAAACATCTAGAAAATATAGGAGGAGAAAATCTTTGTGATCTTGAATGAGGCAGAGATTTCTTAGATATGATAAGAAAAGTGTGATCTATAAAATTAAAAAAAAATTGATACACTGGATTTCAACAAAATTTAAAACTTCTGTTCTTCAAAAGATACTGTAAAGAGGATGCAAAGAACAGACACAGGAAATAGTTGCAAATCATATGTCTGGGGATTTGTGTCCGAAATATATAAAGAACTCTTATGACTCAATAAGAAGAAGACAAACAAATGAAAAGAAATGGCCAAAAGATTGACAGGTAGCACGGGGGACCTCTGTGATGGAACCATTCTGGGTCTTCATTATGGCAGTGGTCGTGTGGATCTGCATGTGGGATAACATCGCATAGAACTAAACACACGCACACAAGCAAGTGCGCGTAAAGCTGGAGAAATGCAGCTGGGGTATTGTATTGCCAGATGCTACCTCAGGGAAACTGGGTGAAGGCTATAAGGGATCTCTCTGTGTTATTTCTTGTGACGACATGTGAGTCTACAATTACCTAATTTTTTTTTAAGGAACAAGTGAATGACCCTTCACCTAAGACGATGATGTATGGGTGACATATAAACACACGAAAAGATGATCAACATCTTTAGTCTTTAGGGAAATGCAGATTAAAGCCGCAGTGTGATACCTTAACCCTTCTATCAGAATGGCCGAAAAAGACTGATCATACCAACACTTCGAGAGGCTGTGGAGGAACTGGACCCTCAGTGTTGCTGATTGGAGTGGACATGGAGAGACGCCTGGGTGGCTCAGTCAGCTGGCATCTGACATTGGCTCAGGGCATGATTCCACGGTCCTGGGATCGAGTCCCACATCGGGCTCCCTGCTCAGTGGGGAGCTTGCTTCTCCCCCCTCCTGCTTGTGCTCTCTCTTTCACCCGGACAAATAAATAAGTAAAATCTTAAAAAAAAAAAAAAAAAAAAAAAAAAAGGGAGAGAGAAATGTACATGGAATACCCACTTGGGAAAACAAGTTAGCGTTTTCTTATAAAGTTACATAAAGGGTGCCTGGTTGGCTCAGTGGGTTAAGCTGCTGCCTTCGGCTCGGGTCATGATCTCAGGGTCCTGGGATCGAGTCCCGCATCGGGCTCTCTGCTCAGCAGGGAGCCTGCTTCCCTCTCTCTCTCTCTCTGCCTGCCTCTCCGACTACTTGTGATTTCTCTCTGTCAAATAAATAAATCTTAAAAAAAAAAAGTTACATAAATAGTTTGTGACCCAGTCATTTCACTACTAAGTATTTGCGGAAGAGAAAGAGAAGCATAGATTCACAGAAACACTTGTTCACAAATGATGATAGCAGTTTTATTTGTCCTATCCTCAAACCACAAACAACCCAAACGTCCTGGACAAGTGAGTGGATAAGCAAACCCTGGCATATCCATATACCACTACTACTCAGCAATAACAAGGAATGGACACAGATGGATCTCAAAATAATTATGTGGAGTTAAAGAAACTAGGCTGAGGGGCACCTGGGTGGCTCAGTGGGTTAAGCCTCTGCCTTCACAACACAGAGTACTAAGCCTCTGCCTTCAGTTCAGTGTCCTGGGATCAAGCCCCACATCAGGTTCTCCGCTCTGAGGGGAGCCTGCTTCCCCCTACCCCTCTGCCTGCCTCTCTGCCTACTTGTGATGTCTCTCTGTCAAATTAAAAAAAAAAAAAAAAAAGTAAAAAAAAAAGAAAGAAAGAAACTAGGCTGAAAAGCTATTTTTTGATAGGAAAGAAAAAATATATATATATAGTAAATACTCTATTCCAATCATATACAATTCTAGAAAATGCAAACTAATCTATAGAGAAAGATGAATGGTTGTGTGGACACTGGGTGGAAGCAGGAGGCAGGGAGGCATTAGGAGAGACAGAGGAAAGCTTTTATTTTTTATTTTTTTAAAGATTTTATTTATTTGACAGAGATCATAAGTAGGCAGAGAGGCAGAGAGAGAGGAGGAAGCGGGCTCCCTGCTAAGCAGAGGGCCAGATGTGATGTGGGGCTCCATCCCAGGACGCTGGGATCGTGATCTGAGCCAAAAGCAGAGGCTTTAACCCACTGAGCCACCCAGCCGCCCCCAGAGGAAAGCTTTTAAAGCTGAGGAAGTAGGGGCACCTGGGTGGCTCAGTGGGTTAAGCCGCTGCCTTCGGCTCAGGTCATGATCTCAAGGTCCTGGGATCGAGTCCCACATCCGGCTCTCTGCTCAGTGGGGAGCCTGCTTCCCTCTCTCTCTCTCTGCCTGCCTCTCCATCTACTTGTGATTTCTCTCTGTCAAATAAATAAATAAAACCTTTTAAAAAAAAATAAATAAAGCTGAGGAAGTATATGTTAATATTCTCAATTGTGGTGATGGTTCATGGGTATATATGCATGTCAAAAGTTATCAAAATGTACACCTTAAATATATGCAGTTAATGTGCATCAATTACACTTCAATAACACTGTCTCAGGAAAAAAATATAAGAATGAAATGTCTATGTGAATAAGAGTGAAGGTCTTTATATTGTTCTCCTTCCCTCAGTCTTCACTGAGGGACATCAAGTTTTATGTTTGTTCATCTTTTTTTTTTCCGTCGAATAAAATTTATTTATTTATTTATGTTTTTATTTATTTATTTGCCAGACAGAGATCACAAGTAAGCAGAGAGGCAGGAAGAGAGATGGGCAGCAGGTGGTGCGTGGGAGGCTCCCCATGGAGCAGAGAGCCTCCATCCAAGGACCCTGAGATAATGACCTGAGCCGAAGGCAAAGGCCTAAACCACTGAGCCACTCAGGTGCCCCTATTTTAATTTTTTAAAAGTAATCTCTACCCCCAACTTGGTGTTTGAACTCACAATCCTTAGATTAAGAGTCTCATGCTCCACTGACTAAGCCAGCCAGGGGGGCCCTGTTGAGGTGAAATTTAAATTCTTTTTGTTTTTTTAATTATTTATTTGACAGACAGAGATCACAGGTAGGCAGAGAGGCAGGCAGAGAGAGAGGGGGAAGCAGGCTCCCCACCCAGCAAAGAGCCAGATGCGGGACTCCATCCCAGCACCCTGAGATCATGACCTGAGCCCAAGGCAGAGGCTTTAACCCACTGAGCCACCCAGGTGCCCCTGAAATTTAAATTCTATGAAATGCACAAACGTATACAATCCAGTGTGTTTTGAGTAATTCATGCACTGTGTACCACTAGCCTCATCATCATATAGAACATTTTCATCATTCTAGAAAGTTCCCTCACACCCCTTCTGTGGCAACTCCCACCCTCCACCCCCAGAAGCAACCACCATTCTGATTTCTTTCACCAAAGATTAGTTGTGCCTGTTCTAGAACTTCATATAGGAGACATTACATAGTACTGTGTTTGAAATTTTTCCCACAGCTTGATTGCCTGTTTTTAAAAAATTAATTTCTCAAAAAAATTTTTTTAAATTAAAAAATTCATTTCCAGATATGCTTGCACTTGGGAGCAGTATGTTTGCTTTTTCACATGTAAGAGGTTCTACCTTGACCCCCAGTCTAATACTTGGTCTCACCTCCAACAGTGGAATCTAGATATCTCTCAGCCCCACTTCCCACCTGCTGCACAGACCTTCCACAGCATTGATGTAATACCCCTGTTGATGGACATTTAGGTTACTTCAACCTCCCCTCTTGAAAACAGCACCTCAGTGAACATCCTTGGGCAGACATCTTTGTGTCTGTGTGTGTAGGTTTCTCTGGAATTGATGCCTGCAAGTAGAATTGCTGGGTCAATTAATAAACACTGGGTAATGAATTAATACTCTAATTTCCTCTGGCTGGTCATTGTCTTTCCAAGTCTTTAGCAATTGTTTTGCACAGCAAAATGTTCCCTTCAGTCATCAGAAGATTGCTAAACAAGGCTTAGGCAGTTTGGAGAGTTTGGGGGGTGTGGTAAAGGGGATGAGGAATCTGATTAATTAATTAGTAATGTCTCTCTCCTTTGAAGCTGGTCTCACTGATCAGTTTTCCTGGGTCCCCCATGTGGAGGCAGAAGCCAGGTTCACTGGCCCCTCCCCCAGACTTCTGTGGGAAAAGGAAACCTGCTATACCCAGTGAATTAATTGCTGGGGGGTGGGGAGGAGGAGGAGGGGCCATAAACATAATACCGACTCTCTCCTTGGTGGGTACAGTATTTTAGTCCTGCTAAAGCTGTGTGCCCTTGGGTGGATATTCTAAACTTCGATGTCCCCCGTTTCTGGACAGTCTAGGACTCCGGAGCCAGACTGCCTACCCTGGCAGGAAGAAATCGCATTACACCACAGTGCCGCAGTTATAATAATGCAGCCATTACAACAGCGATTGTTCTTGGGAGGCTTTTTGAGCCTCAGTTTCCTCCTTTGCATAAAGAAACCAAAGAGATCCCTCTAGAGTTGTGGCCAGGATTACAGAAGTTGATAAAAGCAAAGGCTGCACACACTGAAGTACACAGGGCCTTGCACGAACTAAGAGTTCAATAAGCCGTTTCTGTCATTATCCAAATACCGGGCAAATACTCTATTAGGAATCAGAAAGGGCCGGAGACAACTAACTTTTCACTCAGCTGCAGAGTTGGGATCAAATCTCCCCCGGCGGGAGGGGGAAGCTAGGGGTGCGGAGGAGGAGGTGAAGAAACTTCCCAGAGGTCTGAGGTGTGAGCCTGGGGGGCGAGTCCCAGGTGTGGAGCCGGGGAGGTAAGGTGACCCTTGCCCAGCGACCGCGCCCGCGAGGAGCGCATTCCCAGCTTCCCGCCAGAGGTCCGCAGGTGACTGGCCGAGCGCGGCGCAGTGGGGGAGCGCTCTAGCTGGGTTTGCCGTCTCCATGGCGACCGCCCGCGCGGCGCCAGCCTGACAGCCCGTCCCGGTTTTATGAATGGGTGACGTCACGGGCCTGGCGTCTAACGGTCTGAGCCGCTTGTTCAGACGCTGACACAGACCCGCCCGGGAGGTGGGGGGAGCACTCGAGCTCCGCAGCTGCCGCGCCGTGGGAGGGAGACCCTGATCGGAGGTCTTTGGAAGGAGGAGGGGGTGAGAGAGGGACAGGAAACAGCCAAAAAAGGGAGAAAAATTCTAAAATCACTAGTTGATGCAGATTTCGGGCATTTTTGCAGGGGATGCAAATTTAGGATAGAATCAGGCCTTGCAGCCCCCCTCTGGGCGCCTTCTATCCAGTTCATGTCCCAGAGGATGGGCCCCCAATCCCAGAGGAAGACTTTTTCGAATAAGTTGCTCCCACCCCGAGGGGCCTGGGTAAAGCCTCCCTGGTTCTAGGAATATTAACCAGCAACTTTCTCTGGGAATTGGGTAAGAGAGACCAGCTCTGGGGGGCAGAGTGTAAAGGAGGGCCCGCTTTAAGTTTCGGTCCAAAGAGCCGGGAGGTCAGGCTCCCAGAAGCCCGGACTGTAGTCCTGGGCTCTCTAGATAACCCAGAGCTAGCCGCTTCCCCATCCGGGCCTCAGTTTCTCTCATCTGTAAAATGGAGCTGGAGAGTTGAGAAGATGAACCTCAGAAAAGTGATTCTTGAAGTCTTTTTGTTGTCGGCAATGCTTCCTTTACGAGAAGACCAAAGTAGCTCTCGCCTCCACTAGCCACCCCGCCCCGAGCCTTCACACTCTCTGTTCCTGAGACTTGGGTTCCCTTTCCAAGGCCGTGAGGGTGCACGAGTGGAGCAGGAGGCGGGACCCAGAGGCACCGGAGGCCACGCCTCTAGACCGCCCATTGGTTGCTTTTGAACCTCTGAGCCCGCCTCTGGCGGTGGGGGCATGCGGGGCGGGCGAGCCGCGGCGCCTCTATAAAGACGGCTCCCGGCTTCAGCCCTCGCCTTCTACAACCGTCTTTTCCCAACTTCTCGCTCTTAGCTTTCGCGTGGCGTCCGCCTCCTCCGTGCGCTTCGCCTCCCTCCTCTTACTCCGACGCCAGAATTATGAAGGTCGCCAGTGGCAGTGCCGCGGCCGCCGCGGGCCCCAGTTGCGCGCTGAAGGCCGGCAAGACGGCGGGCGGCGCGGGCGAGGTGGTGCGCTGTCTGTCCGAGCAGAGCGTGGCCATCTCGCGCTGCGCTGGGGGCGCTGGGGCGCGCCTGCCGGCCCTGCTCGACGAGCAGCAGGTGAACGTCCTGCTCTACGACATGAATGGCTGCTACTCGCGCCTCAAGGAGCTGGTGCCCACCCTGCCCCAGAACCGCAAGGTGAGCCGGGTGGAGATCCTCCAGCACGTCATCGACTACATCTGGGACCTGGAGTTGGAGCTGAACTCAGAATCCCAAGTCGGGACCCCCGGAGGCCGGGGTCTCCCTGCCCGGGCTCCGCTCAGCACCCTCAACGGCGAGATCAGCGCCCTGGCGGCCGAGGTGAGATCCGAACTGGAGAACGCGAGCGTTTTCTTTTTATGGAGGGTAAACTGAGGCCCAGAGAGAGGCGAGGGGTGGGTATTTGGCTCCACGTCGGCCCCATCCTTTCGGGCACCTGGCTATGCCACGGAGATCAGAAAACACGCTCCCTTAAAGTGCCCGCTGGGGAAGGGCTTGCAGCCTTGTCCCCTCCGACTGTCTCACTTCTCCCTCTTTTTCACAGGCGGCATGTGTCCCGGCGGACGATCGCATCTTATGTCGCTGAAGCGCCTCTCTCCTGGATTGGCGGACCCCAGCCCTCCAGGGGGGCGAGAAGAATCCATGCTCTTTGATCCTGCACAGCGCCTTTGCCAGAGCTGGGGAGGCACAAGATTGAGATCAGCGACTGTGGGGCGCTTGCTGGATCCAGCCCAGGGCCAGGGGACTGAGGAGAGCAGGCAGGCTGACCCTCCCTCTGCACCTACCAGCCACCAGAGACTTGGGGGACCCCCAGTGTGTTTCTATTTTTTGAAAAGCAGACATTTTAAAAAATGGTCACGTTTGGTGCTTCTCAGATTTCTGAGGAAATTAATTGCTTTGTATTGTATATTACAATGATCACCAAGAATATTGTTTTACAATAGTTCTGTGGGGTGGTTTTTTTTTTTTGTTGTTGTTGTTGTTGTTATTAAACAAATACTTTAGACTGCGGTAAAGTTGCAGTGATTTCTTGGACTGAGGGGAGGGCCTTGGGATGCCGGTGACCCCTGACCCTTTTCACAGCTGGTGCTGGGGGGAGGGAGGGAACTAGAAGGCCACATCTGGACTGTCGCTTTTACCAACCTGAACTGAGTGTTTTCCGGTGTCTTTAAAGTCCATTCTTTTCCCACCACTAGCCATTTTCCTGCTCCCTGGTGTCATAAAATTAAATCCTCTAGACCTCTAGGGTTCTCCAAGTGGTCTTGGGCTTTGGGCCATCTGGGTCACCTGGGGAGGTTGTTAAAAAAAAAAATCAACCTGCCAAGTACCCCTGTCGGTTGAGTATTCCACAGGCCATTGAAGTCCGAGAACCTGGTCACTGGGCCACCTCATCTTTGCCAAGACGGGGAAGGGGAGACCTAGAGGAAAGACTTGCCCAGAGCCTGAGGCAGGACCTCTGTCGCCCCATTCCCCAGTGGGAGGTGCCTCCCCTGTTGGACTGCCTAGCCCTGGATTGTAGCAAGCTGCCCTGGGGCTTCCAGCTCGTCCAAGTGGGTGAGCAAGTTGGCAGAGCCAGCCTGGGCACAGCTGCTGGGCCACCTGCTCTGGGTCCAGGCTCTGCCCCCTCACCCTGGCCCGGGTATGCCGACAGCTCACGCAGACCTCTCTCCCCCAGGGTTCCCGTGTGGGCTGAGGAGGAATGGGAGAGTCAGTCCCCAGCTCTTGAGAAGGGAGAAAGATGTCATTGGCAAGGGGCTATCTGTCTGGACATGTGTGAGTTTGTACTCGGGGGAGTGCATAGGAGTGTCTGGGCCTGTGTTAGTGACATGAGTGAACTGGTAGATTTCCCCCCCTAGTGGGGCTGGGTCACTTGCTGGTGTACAGGCCTAGGGGTGTGGGTAAGGATACGCATGGGAGTGTATGCAGAAGGGCAAATGAGAGCACATGTGTTCTGCAGATAAGTGCAACCTCCAGCTGTTTGGGCTTGTGTGTTCTGCCTCAGTGCATTATGGGCATCTCTGCATGGGTCTGGCTTGATGGATGGGTCGGTGTGTCCCGGAGCTTCCGAACCATACTGTGGGTTTCTAAGTGTATAATTGCTCTGTGTGTTGGCTGGCATTCCTAGGTCTCTGCTGGTCTGGGGTGGAGGTGGGGGCAGCTGTGTTCAGTCAAACCCTCCCTCTGAAGTTCAAGTACCAGCCCTCTGAGCAATTGTTGGGCTCTGGGGATACCACCCCTCCAGTATCCCTACCACCTACAGGGGAAAACCCAGCCCCACCAAGGGCAAATGACGTGCCCCAGAGACATTTTGTCAATGCTCAATTCTTTACACAGGGGACCCCACGGATCCCTGTGGGGCTAAAGGCAGGATTCTGATCCCAGGTTTACAACAATAAACTGAGGCTCCAAAGAGATGAACAGCATTGGGGGCAAAGGCAAGATCATCACCCGCTGAGCACTAACCCTGAGCCAGGTGCCTCCCCACCCCAAGCACGTTATGGCCTTGATCAAAGAATACAATATCTGGAAGTAAATTATGCCCTTTGCCACGCCCCACTCAACACCCCACCCCGCCGCTGTTTCGTAGCATTCACTTCTCCGAATTGTAGATAATACACAGACTAGAGCACTTAGCACGCAGCATTTGAGAGCTACAAATTATCATTATTAACTGTCGCCTGTGTGTCCTTGGAGTGTCCTCAGAGGCACACGTGTGCACCCATTCCCTCCCAGGGCCGCCCCCCTGCGAGCCCACCCACGGGCACGTGGGCGTGTCCCCCGCGCGTCCTCCCACACACGGCAAGGCTTCCTTCCAGGGGAGGAAGGGGCTGCGGCGGGGGGCCTCGGCCACCACCATCCCCGAGCCCCCCTCCCCCCCGCCCCCACCCCGCGCCGTTCAGGCGCACTCTGGCTTCCACGTTTCCCTCTTTTCCCCTTTGGCCGGGGCCCAGCCCATCTGGAGGCCGGCTCGGCGGCGGCCTGGGAGCGTTTCCATCAGCTGGGCCCGAGGAATGCGGAGCTATTTAACCTGAGCATCCCCAGGTGTACGGAGGCGCCTGGCTGTCTGGGGCCCGCCGCCTTTGGCACGGCCGCGCTAGACAAACAGCGCCGCCCCCGCCCTGCCCCTCCGCCCGCAGCTGCAGCCGGGCCTGGGAACCGGCGGGCGCTGCTGGGCTTGCATCAGGCTCGCCTCACGGGGTGGGGGTGGGGTGGGGGCACAAGGGGGCAGGCGTGACAGAGTGTGTGTGTGTGTGTGTGTGTGTGTCACGCACAACCCTGCTGTGTGTGTGCAGTGTGCAAAACTCATGTATGTGTGTAGCACCCAGACCTTTGCGGTGTGCATCTGCTCTGTGTGTATGTGTGTGTAGCACACAAAACCTGGCTCTGCGTGTGTGTGTGTGTGTGTGTGTGTGTTGCAAAGCCCTGCTTCTTTCAGCGCTGCTTGGGAAATCATTAACGCCTTAACCCCTCCTGGACAGGGGGGAGGAGGGGAGATACAGGACACCAGGACAAGGACTCGGTCATTGGATTCTGCCTGCCCAGAGCTGTGGGCCTGAAACCTGAAATCCTTTTTTATTTTATTTAACAAACACTTATGGAGCACTTACTATGTGCCAGGTATCATACTAAGCTCTTTTAAAAATTAATTCATTTAATCCTCCTCCCAGCTGTACAAGAGATGCTACCATGCTGGCTTCTATAAAAATAACCAGGGCAACAGCAGAAATAATAGGCTCACGTTTCAGACCGATCTGGATCAGCCTTGGGGCTCATCCCTTCACCTGTTTCTGCCTCTGTTTTCTCATCTGAGAAATGGGATCCAGAAGCGTGGCTCCAAGGCCCATTGAAGCAGTGCACATTAAAAGTTTAGCACTGTGGGGCACCTCGATGGCTTTATGGTTGAACGTCCAATTCTCGATCTCAGCTCAGGTCATGATCTTGGGGTCATGAGTTCGAGCCCTGCCTCCGGCTCCACGCTAAGCAGAGCCTGCTTGGGATTCTCTCCCTTTCCCCTTCCCCCAACTCTAAAAAAAGGTGGGGGGGAACCTTAGCACCCTGACTGGACACTTAGTGTAGGGGGTATAAAATGTTCTAAGCCCTTACTATGAGGACTGACTCATCAGGTCTGTAGGCTGTATCGGCGCATTGCTATTTCTGCTTTTCAACTGTACACCTTCAGAGAGGTGAGGTAACCCACCCAACACCACACTGGGACACGGACTTAGAGGGCTTTTCATAAATCAGGTTGGTCTGATCAAGGCTTATGAGCTCCTTCGGGTTCTCATAGGACATCCAATTGAGCTGTTTCATTGTATTTCCAATTAAAATCATCCTGGTCAATCTATATTTTTCTTTTAAATGCGTAAGCTAGAAAAATGCAGGACACATAATACATATCACAATTTCTGCAACCCACATTTTGGCATTTGTTTAAAAAAAAAAAAAAATCTAACTACAGCCTCAAAAGATGGAAGTGACCGGGGCTCTGTTGACTTCTGAGAGGTGCTGGGCTAGGCTCTGTGTGACCTGGTCGGGAGAGGCAGGTCACACAGCTAGACCTGGGTCATGAACCAGCTTTCAACCAACCAACTGGTGGAAATGTCTGCTTCTGTCCCAGAGGCCAAGGTGTCACTGGGCCCCCACTTCTCCACACACACCCTCCCCTCTGTGGGGGTTAGGGTGCTTCACACACAGCCAACTTTATACCTGCCTGAGTCACCCAGAGCTCAGAGTTGGCTTAATAATGAGGTGCCCTGGACCTCCTTATTTTGTCTCCTGAGACTAAGGCTCAGCCCTATAACCTTTATCTGTGCCAGCTACTTGTACTGAGAGCTCCAGGAACTGCAGGCCAGATAGGACTTTCCTCTGCCCAGGGTCACAAAGAGCAAGGCTTTCCTGGGACAGGCGGGCCTATGATCCCAGCCCAGAGGGAAAGGAGGTGAGTCATGGCCAGGCCAGGGTCCGGGAAAGGGAAGGGAAGGGAAGAGAGGAAACCAGAAGGCCTGGAGGCGCACGTGGTTGGAGGGGGAAGCCCTTATCTTCCCAGACCCGCCCTGGCTGGTGCTTCCGGCCCCAACTCTTGCAAAATCTTTTTCCCAGCGCTGCCCCCAAGGTGAGCGCCTTGGGCTAATACAGAATTGCATAGGGGCCTGTGCAAGGGGCAGCTGGAGAGTGGGGGTGGGGGTGGGGGTGGGGAAGCAGGAGCTGCAGGCCAAGAGGGGCAAGAAAAGGCGGACTTGGCTTCTAGGCCCAGTGCCACTTCTCACTGGGCACTTGCTTCACCTTCCAGGCCCTTGGCACCCTCAGTTTAAAATGGGGGTTAAAGTCACTGTTCTGAGGCTTCCGTGAGATCATCCTGATCCCGTCCAGTCCTCAAAAGGCTCAGTCGGTTGAACGTCTGACTTTAACTCAGGTCACAGTCCCGGGGACCTAGGATCCCTCGGGCTTGGAAGCAGGGAGCCTGCTTCTCCCTCTGCCTGTAGCTCTCCCTGCTTGTGCTCTCTCTCTGACAAGTAAATGAGATCTTTAGAAGAGAAAACAAAAGAAAGGAAAGGAAAGGAGAAGAGAAGAAAAGGAAAGAAAAAAAGAAAAGAAAAAAGCCCCAGGCTAGGCCACTGTCATCTCTACCTGGAAAACTGTGCCAGACCCAAGTTTATTCAACAAATTGTTATAAATCTCCGATGTGCTAGGAGCTAAGGGGGTTGCAGGGTTGCAGCAGCTAACAATTTAGGTGAAAATGCTTGCCCTCTTGAAACTTACATTCAAGTGGAAGAAAACAGACCATAAACAAACATGCGTACTTTTTTTTTTTTAAAGATTTTATTTATTTATTTGACAGAGAGAAATCACAAGTAGATGGAGAGGCAGGCAGAGAGAGAGAGAGGGAAGCAGGCTCCCCGCTGAGCAGAGAGCCCGATGCGGGACTCGATCCCAGGACCCTGAGATCATGACCTGAGCCGAAGGCAGCGGCTTAACCCACTGAGCCACCCAGGCGCCCCAAACATGCGTACTTGTAATCATAGGCGGATTTAACCCTGAAATGACTGAAGCTTCAACTTCAGGTTTTCTCGTTTGGAAAAAGTGCAAGCAACTTGTTCGTGTTTTTCTATGTGATTTTATAAAATTCCGTAAAATTTGCAAGCTGTTTTGTCCAGGTTGCAAAAATCTAGTTTCCACAAAACTTAGATTTTCCCCTGTATATACAAAGCGGGTGACGCGACAGGATCCAAGCTTGAAGGCTGCAGGAGGCGCAGCAGGATCAAATCTACAGGTGTTATTCGTTTCTTCAGCTCGACACCCTAAGTTCCCCGAGTGGCAGGGAAAGCCGGGGTGATGAAAGCACGCCAGTGCACCTCTGAACTCGCTCGCGCACCGGCAAAGGTGGGCGCCCGGTCCGCTTCGGCTTTATTTCGGGTCACAGGCGCCCTCCCCCGGAAAGAGCCAGAACAGCGCCAGGGCGGGCGAAAAACGCGGCCAGGGGCCTGCAGGCAGCAAAAGCCGGTGCTTTGGCATCCTCTCGCGGACTCTTTAGGAACTGCAGTTGGTGTTGTGCGGGTGTTAGAAGAGCACTTCCGTGTCTAATATGTGGATGTGTCTTGTACACATCAGGCGACGAATCCAGAAATCTCTGCCCTCAGCCCTTGCTCTTATCAGGGCATTGGCTACCTTTTCCCGCACGGTCTCATCCTCTTTCTTTTTCCTTGTTGTGTGACAGCCCCTCTGAGACCCCATTACCTCATCCATAAGAGCAGGAGCTCTCAGGGTCACCTGGGTGGCTCAGTGGGTTAAAGCCTCTGCCTTTGGCTCAGGTCATGATCTCAGGGTCCTGGGATCTAACCCCACATCGGGCTTTCTACTCAGCGGAGAGCCTGCTTCTCCCTCTCTCTCTGCCTGTTGGGCTCCTCGCTCCTCCCTGCTTGTGTTCACTCACTCTCTGGCAAATAGATAAATCAGATCTTTTTTAAAAAGAAAAAAAAAAGTGGGTTAAGCCTCTGCCTTTGGCTCAGGTCATGATCCCAGGGTTCTGGGATAGAACCTGAATCCAGCTTTCTGCTCAGCCGGGAGCCTGCTTCCCCCACTACCTCTGCCTGCCTCTCTGCCTACTTGTGATCTCTCTCTCTCTCTGTCAAATAAATAAATAAAATCTTAAAAAAAAAAAAAAAGTCAGGACTGGGAGGTCCCTAAGGCATCTCTTTACCCAACACACTTATTGTAGAGATAAAGAAAGGGAAACCCAAAGAGGGGAAGTGACTTGCCCAAAGTCCCACAGCCTTGGTCTCCTGGGCTTGAGTCATGTATTAGGAATAATTTGGGGGATATTTCTTTACCATTTTGAGGATTAGCAAGAACATATTACATTTACTTTTTGTTTGTTTGTTTATTTTAAATTTTGTTTTTTCAAGTAATCTCTATACTCCATGTGGGGCTTGAACTCAAGACCCTGAGAGAGTCACATGCTCTTCTGACTGAGCCAGCCATGTGCCTCCTTGAACACCGTCCCACAGACAAACACACACTAACACTCATCCAGTTTCCAAGTCCTGCCAACTTATCTTTATTTTTATTTTATTTATTAGTTTTTTAAAAATTTATTTATTCATTTGACACACAGAGAGAGACAAAGAGCACAAGCTGGGGGAGAAGCAGAGGAAGAGGGAGAAGCAGACTCCCTGAAGAGCAGGGAGACCAACATGGGGCTCATTCCCACGACCTGAGCCAAAGGCAGATGTTTAACCATCTGAGCCACCAAGATGCCCCCAATTTATTTTTATTTTTGAAGATTTTACTTATTCAGGGGACCTGGGTGGCTCTGTAGGCGAAGCGTCTGCCATTGGCTCAGGTCATGATCCCAGGGACCTGGGATTGAGTTCCACCAGCAGGGAGCCTGCTTCTCCCTCTCCCCTCCCCCTTGTGTTCCCTCTCTCACTGCATCTCACTGCATCTCTCTCTGTCAAATAAATAAATAATAATTCTTTAAAAAATTTTTTTTTAATTTTATTTATTTATTTGACAGAAAGCAATCACAAGTAGGCAGAGAGGCAGGCAGAGAGAGAGGAAGAAGCAGGCTCCCCGCTGAGCAGAGAGCCTGATGCAGGGCTCGATCCGAGGACCCTGGGATCATGACCCGAGCTGAAGGCAGAGGCTTCAACCCACTGAGCCACCCAAGCACCCCAAAATTCTTAAAATTTTTTAAAAAATATTTTACTTATTCATTTGATACAGAGAAAGACAGAGACAGAGCATGAGCAGGGGATGAGGCAGAGGGAGAGGGAGAAGCAGACTCCCTGCTTGAGCCAGGAACCCAACATGGGGCTCGATCCCAGGACCCAGAGATCATGACCTGACTGGAAGGCAGACGCTTAACCAACTGAGCCACCCAGGCAACCTTCCTCAGTTTTTATTTTTATTTATTTTTTTCTCATGGCCATTTAAAAAAATAACCTCTCCCCCACACACCCCCCACAAATTCTTTGACACTCCCTCCCATCAGAAGGTGGCTCTATATCCCCTCCCCATGAACCTGAATGGGCTTTTGTGACTGCTTTGACCAACTAATTACAGGAAAAATGATGCTACCTATCTTCCAAGGCTGGATCATGAAAAGCCATTCGGCCTGGCTTTGGCTTCTGCCCATTTTCCCCGGGCACTCACTCTGGAGGAAGCAGCTGCCCTGTGAGCCTGGCATGAGAGTGCCAGAGTCCTACCAAGAGATCCCAGCTGGGGGAGCCTGGGTGGCTCAGTGGGTTAAGTCTCTGCCTTCAGCTCAGATCATGGTCTCAGGTCCTGGGATTGAGCCCCTCGTTGGGCTCTCTGCTCAGCGGGGAGCCTGCTCCCCCCGCCCCACCTGCCTCTCTGCCTGGGTGGCTCAGTTGGTTAAGCAGCTGCCTTTGGCTCAGGTCATGATCCCAGCGTCCTGGGATCGAGTCCCACATCCGGCTCCTTGCTCCGCAGGGAGCCTGCTTTTTCCCTCTGACTCTGCCTGCCATTCTGTCTGCCTGTGCTTGCTCTCACTCGCTCGCTCTCTGAAAAATAAATAAATAAAATATAAATAAATAAATAAATAAAATCTTTAAAAAAGAGAGAGAGAGAGAGATTCCAGCTGCTGCCACAGGAAACAGAAGAATCACCCAACCCACACCTTTCAGAATTCCTGACCCACAGAATCTCTGAGATGTAATAAAATGGCTGTTGCTTTAAGCCCACTAAGTTTTAGCGTAGTTGGTTGCTTAACAGTATATAACCAGAACAGTCCTGTTCCCTTGTTTATCATATCTCCTTTCCCTGGAACAGGTGCTCCATGAGATGCTTTGTTCTCTGTTGTATGCCCACCATCTAGCCCAGAGCCTGGCACGCTGTCAGTGCTCAGTAACTACTTGTGGAATAAATGAGACAATGGGTGAATAGATGTATGCACGCCACACGCAGGCCCAGATCCATTCACCCTGCTGGGTAGAGTTTCTGGGATCGTCCTGCAGATACAGTGGCATTGGCAAGACTTCTAGCTTCTGCCATCCCCTGACAGTCCAGTCCTTAGTTAGCCCTGGAAGGGGGTACTGAGAGTGGTTTTCACTAAAGCTCACTATGGCATCAGTGTCCCCCACTAAGTGCCACCTGTCATGGCCTCTCTGGTGTTCCAGCCTCCACTCTTCACCCAGGAGGCCTCCTTTATCTGAGGTCACCTCCTCCAGAAAGCTAGTCCAGTTTGGAAACTCTCCCAGCCTCCTTCCAACCTCTAGAAACCCCACTCCCCCTGCCCACCTTCTTGATCACAGACAATTTCAGGGATTCGTCTAAGATCATCCCCACCCAACAACTCCTTGCCCCATGTTGCCACCTGCCAACTTGCACGTGGAGCCCTCTCTCCCACAGCTAAGTCCTCCAACAATGACAGTCCACCCCAAGATACCTACTACATGCCATGCTCTGTGCTGGTTCTTTTGCTGCTAGTACCTCATTTCAACATCTCTACAACCCAGTGGGAAGAGATTCATAATTTCCCCATTTGACTTATTTATTTATTTTTATTTTTATTTTATTTTTTAAGTAATCCCTACATACAACACAGGGCTTGAGCTCACAACCCTGAAATCAAGTGAGCCAGCCAGGTGCCCCAACCCCATTTTATGAATGAGAAAGCTGAGGGTCCAAGAAGAAAAACTAGTTCTAGGTTATGTGAGGACCTGCAGGTGCTCTTCTGGGATCCAGTTCTCCATCATCATCATCATCATCACCATCACCATCATCATCATCATCATTTTTTTGGTAAGTTCTCCATCATCATCATCTTTTTTTTTTTTTTTTTGTAAGTTCTACACCCAACATGGGGCTTAAACTCACAACCCCAACATCAAGAGTCACATGCTCTTTGGCTGAGCCAGCTAGGTCCCAATGACTGTAAAGAGAAGGATCCACTCCAGGATGCTAAATTCAATGGGTTAAACTTGAAGCAGACACAGGATATTTTCATAATTTCAAAATATCTCCCTTAATACACTTAATAATTACAATGAGTAAAACAGTAACTTTATAGTAGAGAAATCCAGCAGGTAACACCTCAGCCAAGCGATCAAGGTGAACGTCACCAGTCAAACACGTCAACCTCAGGGACCCCCAGTAGGACGCACTGAGAAAGGCACAACATGGTGTCTGTGGTAGTTTCCCCAATAGTGCATAACCTTAACGTGACCACGAGAAAGACCTCAGACAAACCTAAACTGACAGTCTACAACATAGCTGGTTGGTGCTCCTCAAAAGTGTCAAGGTCATGAAAAAGAAGGAAAAACTAAGGAACTGTCACACACCAGAAGAGTGTGTGAGGACTAAATGCAGTATGAGATCCTGAATTGTACCCTCGAACAGAAAACGGATGCACACTGACAAAATACAAATAACTTCTGTACTTTAGTTACTAGTAATGTCCTAAAGTTAATTTCTTAGTTTTTTTTTTTTTTTTAAGATTTTATTTATTTATTTGACAAAGAGAGACAGATAGAGAGGGAACACAAGCAGGGGGAGCGGAAGAGGGAGAAGCAGGCTTGCTGCTGAGCAGGGAGCTCAATGCAGGGCTCGACCCCGGGATCACGACCCAAGCCAAAGGCAGACGCTTAAGAACTGAGCCAGCCAGGAGCCCCAAATTTCCTAGTTTTGGTAAGCATGCTCTCATGTGAAACATTGACAAAAGGAAAAGCTAGGTGAAGGGCATACAGGAACTCTTGGTAACTTTTTTATTTTTCTAACTACTGTCAGTTTAAAAATGATCTCAAAGGAAGGGGTGCCTGGCTGGCTTGGTGGCTGGGACACAAGATCCTTGATCTTGGGGTCATGAGTTCAAGCCCCACCTCGAGAACAGAGATGACTTAAAAATAACATCTTTAATAAATAAATAAATTAATTAATCTCAAAGGGGAAAAAAGACATTAAATTAAGAAAGAGGGGGAGGGGTGCCTAGGTGGCTCAGTGGGTTAAGCCTCTGCCTTCCACTCAGGTCGTGATCTCAGGGTCCTGGGATCCAGCCCCTCAGCATCGGGCTCTCTGCTCAGCAGGGAGCCTGCGTAAAAAAAAAAAAGGAAAGAAAAAGAAAAAAAAGAAAGAGGGGGAGATAACAAAGAATAAGCAGGAGCAAGCCTAATACAGCCTATCTCTCCACAGATTATGACTGAAAACAAATAACAGAAAGCAGTTACTTAAAGAACTCTGCAAATACTAGAGAGCAGATTGGGGTGAAAAGTCAAAATGTGAAGAACTTGTATGGCAGCAGTGAGTTTCCTGGTAAATTTTTTTCTTGTGGGTTCCTGGGTGGCTCAGTCCGTTAAACATCTGCCTTCAGCTCAAGTTGTGATCCCAGGGTTCTGGGATGGAGCCCAGCCCCCACTCTCCCAATCATCCCCCCTCCCCCCGCTCCCCCCTTTGCCCCCCCCCTGCTCAGCAGGAAGCCTGCTTCTTCTCCCACTCCCCCTGCTTGTGTTCCCTTTCTCCCTGACTCTCTGTCAAATAAATAAATAAAATGTTAAAAAAATTTTTTTTTCCTTGTGTCTTTTTGCTTTGACACAGGGTGCTCTGAATCAGGAAACTGCATGGCTGAGCAGGGCAGCAAAAACGCCAATAGAAAAGCCTAACATTTGGGACGCTTGGGTGGCTCAGTTGGTTAAGCAGCTGCCTTCGGCTCAGGTCATGATCTCGGCGTCTGGGATCGAGTCCCACATGGGGTTCCTTGCTCTGTGGGGAGCCTGCTTCTCCCTCTGACTCTGCTGCCACTCTGTCTGCCTGTGCTCACTCTCTCTCTCTCTCTCTCTGACAAAATAAATAAAATCTTAAAAAAAGAAAAGCCTAACGTTGGGGGCACCTGGGTGGCTCAGTGGGTTAAGCCTCTGCCTTCGGCTCAGGGCATGATCTCAGGGTCCTAAGATTGAGCCCCACACTGGGCTCTCTGCTCAGCAGGGAGCCTGCTCCCCCCACCCCCACCCTGCCTGCCTACTTGTGATCTCTGTCAAATAAATAAATAAAAATTAAAATTTTCTTTTTTTTTTTTTTTAAGATTTTATTTATTTATTTAACAGAGATCACAAGTAGGCAGAGAGGCAGGCAGAGAGAGAGAGGAGGAAGCAGGCTCCCTGCAGAGCAAAGAAACCAATGTGGGGCTCGATCCCAGGACCCTGGAATCATGACTTGAGCCAAAGGCAGAGGCTTAACCCACTGAGCCACCCAGGTGCCCCACAAAATTAAAAAATTATTAAAAAAAAAAAAAAAAAGCCTAACATTCTGGCCAGAGAACCAGGAAAACACACCTTGCCCCCCCATCCCCATCCTCCCCCCGGGGAGCTAGAAGGTGAGGGGAGTCCTAATCATGATTTGTATTTAATATTTGTTTCCACCTGGGCCTGCCCCAGGGCAACCCCAGTCTTCTCTGCTGTTCCCAGTTGACAGAAAAGGCCTGACAGAAAAACCACCCTCTAGAGGGAAGAACAGAGAAATGTGCACTCTGGGGTGTGAGTAGTGCGGGAACTCTCCAAACCTCCTTTCTTCTCTATTTTCTCTTGCTGCTTTGCCTTGAGAGTAGGCCCAGTGCATAGGAATTGGGAGACAGAGCTAGCAATTACGACTCCAAGAGAACTTGATATTTTTTAAGGTTTTGTTTTGTTTTTCTTTGAGGGTGGGAGGGCCAGAGGGAAAGGGAGAGAGAATCTTAAGCCGGTTTCACCCCCAGTGTGGAGCCTGATGAGGAGCTCGATCCCATAACCCTAGGATCATGACCTGAGCTGAAATCAAGAGTCAGATGCTCAACTGACTGAGCCACCCAGGCACCCCTAAAGATTTTAAGTAATCTCTACATCTGACAAAGGACTTGAACCTACAACCCTGAGATCAAGAGGCACATGCTACACCAAATGAGCCACACTTTTTAAAAAGTATTTTTAAATTGAACCGAGGCTGGGGCACCTGGGTGGCTCAGTCATTTAGCGTCTGCCTTAGGCTCAGGTCCTGATCTCAGGGTCCTGGGATCAAGCCCAGCTTCCAGCTCTGAGCCCTGTGCTCGGAGCTCAGCTCAGACGGCTCTTGTCCCCTCTCCCTGCTCCTTCCCTCTCACGCTCGCATGATCTCTCTCTCAAATAAATTAAAAAAGCAAAAAACAAATGAAAACCCTCAAAAATTTAAAAAAAAAAAAAAAAAGAAAGGAATGAAGGAAGAAACCATGGAGGCCAGAAGACAGTGGAACAGCCTCTTTAAAGTGGTAAGAGGAAAAGAGTGGTCAACCCACAGTTCTACATCTGGTAAAAATATTCATTCGGGAATGAGAGCAAAATAAAGACCTTGTCAGTGAAGGAAACTAAGAGAATTTATCATCAGTGAGTTTTCTCTAAAAGAACACTAAAGGAAATTCTTCTGGCCAAAAGGATGTGATTTCAGAGGGAAACTTGGTACTTTAGGAATAAAAAAAAAAAAAAAAAGCAACAAAAAAGCAACGAAAAGATGAAGAGATGAGTAAATATAATAGATTTTATTTCTCCTGCCAAATTCTCTCTTTTTTAATTTTTTTTAAGGTTTTATTTACTTATTTATTTGACGGGGGGGTTGGTGGGTCACAAGGAGGCAGAGAGGCAGGCAAAGAGAGAGGAGGAAGCAGGCTCCCCGCTGAGCAGAGAGACTGATGTGGGGCTCCATCCCAGGACCCTGGGATCATGACCTGAGCTGAAGGCAGAGGCTTTAACCCACTGAGACACCCAGGCGCCCCTATTGCTATTTTTTTTAAGTCGGCTCCACACTCAATGTGGAGCCCAATGGGGGGTTTGAACTCAAGGCCCTGAGATCAAGACCTGGGCTGAGATCGAGAGTCAGAATTGTAACCAACAGAGCCATCCAGGTGCCTCTCCTGTCAGATTCTTTAAAATATATATGCCTTAGGGGGGAAAAAATATATATATACACACACACACACATATATACATTTTCTTTGCAAGCACAAATCCGCATTTTCTGGGGTGTTTCAGTGAATGTAGATGTAATACGTATGACAGCTAAAACACGAAGAGAGAAGGTAAAGGCACCCAAGTGGTTGTAAAATTTCTACGTTTTACTTGAAGTCATTAATTAGTAGCAATAATAGACTGTCAAAAGTTAAGTAGGTACGGGCACCTGGATGGCTCAGTCAGTGGAGTGTGGGCCTTTTTTTCTTTTTTTTCTTAACTGACATTCTTCTTCTTCTTCTTTTTTTTTTTTAAAGATTTTATTTATTTATTTGACAGAGAGAGAGAGATCACAAGCAGGCGGGGAGGTGGGGGAAGCAGGCTCCCCGCTGAACAGAGGGCCCAACTTGGGGCTTGATCCCAGGACCCTGAGACCATGACCTGAGCCTAAGGCAGAGGCTTAACCACTGAACCACCCAGGCACTCCAAGTGTGGGACTTCTGTTCTCAGGGCTGTGAGTTCAAGCTCCACATTGGGTGTAGAGATTACTTAAAAATAAAAACTTAGGGCACCTGAGTGGCTCAGCGGGTTAAGCCTCTGCCTTTGGCTCAGGTCATGATCTCAGGGTCCTAGGGTCGAACCCCGCATCCGCCTCTCTGCTCAGCAGGGAGCCTACTTCCTCCTCTCTCTCTGCCTGCCTCTCTGCCTATTTGTGATCTCTGCCTGTCAAATAAATAAATAAAATCTTAAAAAAAAAAACTTAAAAAAAAGAATAACCTACCAGACCTAAATTTGCACTTCAATAATTGCATAAACATACTAATTATTACATAAATGCACCAATTAAAAGACAGCAATCATGGGATTAAAGTTAAAAAAAAAAAAAGCAAGACCTAACTATACTCTGCCCACACAAAACCCATTTTAAATATAATTATATGGGTAGATTAAAAGAAGGATGGAGAAAAATACACTATGGAACCACAATTTTTAAAAGAAGTTGAAGTGCCTATATTAATAACAGACAAAGCCGAATTCAAAACAAGAAAAATCACAAGGATAAAGAGGACATTAAATAATGATTAAAAGGTTAATTCAGGGGAAACTGGGTGGCTCAGTAGGTTAAGTGTCTGCCTTCGGATCTGGTCACAGTCCCGGGGTCCTGGGATTGAGCCCCATATGGAGCTCCCCACACACTGGGAGTCTGCTTCTCCTACTCCCTCTGCCCCTCACCCTGCTTGTGCTCCCTCTCTTTCATTCTCCCTCAAATAAAGAAATAAAAATCTTTTAAAAAGGGGGGGGTGTTAATTCACCAAGAAGACATGACAATCCTGAGTGTGTCTGTGCTTATCAACGAAACTCCTAAATATGTAAGGCAAGAACTGATGGATCTGAAAAAGAGGGGGTGCCTGGGTGGCTCCGTTGGTTAAGCATCTGAGTTCAGCTCAGGTCATGATTCCAGCACCCTGGGATCAAGGGCACCCTGCTCAGCAGGGGTGTCTTTTTCTCTCACCCTCTGCCCCTCCTCCCTGCTTATGCTCTCTCTCTCTCTCTCTCAAATAAATAAATAAATAAATAAATAAATAAAATCTTTTTTAAAGATCTGAGAAAAGAAATAAAGTCACAGTTATACTTGTGGATATCAATGCTCCTTGTTCAGTAACTGATAAAACAGTAATTTAGCAAAAATATGAAAGATCTGAGCAACACTTCCAGTGAACTTGACCTTATTGACATTTATAGAGAAATTGACCTAATAGTAGCACAGAACACATTCTTTTCAAGTACACATGGGACATTCACCAAGACAGACAATATTATGGGCCTTTTATTTTATTTCTTTATTAAAGATTTTTATTTTTTAAATATTTTATTTATTTATTTGAGAGAGAGAGAGAGGGAGAACCTGATCAGAGCAGGGAGGAGCAGACAGAGAGGGAGAAGCATCCCCACTGAGCAGGGAGCTCCGGGTCTTTTATATTGAACAAATGTTTAAAAATTTAAATGATACAGAATATAGTCTCTGATCATAGAGCAATTAAATTAGGAATCAGGAAATGAAAGATATCTGGAAAAAACCCCAAATATTTGGAAACTGAACAACACACTTCTAAATAACCCGTGGGTCAGAGAAGTTTCCAAGAGAAATTAGAAAATGTTTTGAGCCAAATTAAAATGAAAATGTAACGTAACAAAATTTGTTAGAGGCAACTAAAATAGAGCTAAGAGTGAATTTTATGGCATTAAATACTTATATGAGAAAAGAGGGTCTCAAATCAATAATACAAGCTTCCACCTTCCGGAACCACAAAAAGAAAAAGCAAATCAAGTCCACAGGAGCAGAAATCAATGATACTCGACAAGGAGAAATGTTGAAACCAAAAGCTGGGTCTTGAAAGATCATTACTACAGGTCTCCTTATAAAAAGGGGGAATTTGGATACAGAGACCCTCATAGACAAAGATAAGAGGCACCAGAAGAAGACAACCAGCCATAAACCAAGGAGGCTTTTCCTCACAGATGCCAGAAGGAAGCAAAGCTGTGGACACCTTGGTTTTGGACTTCTAGCTTCCAGCACTGTGAGACAATACATTTCTCCTGTTTTAGCTGCCCAGTCTATGATACTTTATTATGGCAGCCCCAGCAAACAAATAGAACCAATAAATGAATTTTATAGGGTCATAGGCTCTAAGGTGAACATACAAAAGTCGATTGCATTTCTATATAATAGCAGTGAACAACTGTAAAGTGGAAATGTTTTAAAGTAGCATTTACAATAGCACCCATAAAAATGAAATTGTGGGGTATCAATCTAACAGCCTGTCTTAGTCCAATCAGGCTGCTCTCACAAAATACCATAGATACCATAGGGCTTACATACAACAGACATTTGTTCCTCACAGTTCCAGAAGCTGGAAGTCCAAGATCAAGGTGCTGGCAGATAGCATATTTGATGAGAGCCGGCTTTCCTGTTCATAGACAGTAGGCTTCTTAATTGCAACCTCACAGGGCAGAGGGGAAGAGGAAACACTCTGAGATCTCTTTTGTAAGGGTCCTAATCCCTTTCATGAGGTTTCTACCCGCAGGACTCATCACCTTCCGGAGGCTTCACCTCCAAATGCCATCGCACTGGGGGTTGTGTTTAATATATGAATTTTGAGGGGACCCAAACGTTCAGTCATGACACCACCAGATCCCACTTCATCCCAGTCCTGGAAGTGAAGGGGTGTGAGGGAACAGGCCTGGTGTGTAGAATACGCAAGCCACAAAGGCTGTGAGTTTGTGTGTGTACTTTTGGGAAATAAAAAGTGCTGGGGAGAAAATAGACGTAGACTGATTAGGAACGGCACTTTCCATAACATCAGGGATAGTCTCTTGGAGGTGATGTTTGGGCTGAAACTCAGAAGATAATGGTTGGGCCTGGGCTATCAATACTTAACATCTTCTTTCTTGCCTAAGTTCTGAAACAGCTGCATCACATGAGGGGTCAAGTACATGGAAATCAAAATAACATTCGATTCCTGTTACAGTTACTACTGCCCATAAACCGCCTGAAGGGCATCTGGCTGGCTCAGTAGGAAGAGCGCGCAACTCTTAGCTCAGGGTGCTGAGTTCCAGCGCCATGTTGGGTGTAGGGATTATGTGAATAAATAAGTTTTGTTTTTTTTTAAGATTTTATTTATTTATTTGACAGAAAGAGACCACAAGTAGGCAGAGGCAGAGAGAACGGGGAAGCAGGCTCCTGGCTGAGCAGAGAGCCTGATGCTGGTCTTGATCCCAGGACCCTGAGATCATGACCTGAGCCGAAGGCAGAGGCTTAACCCACTGAGCCACCCAGGCGCCCCAATAAATAAGTATTTTCATTAAAAAAAAAATACACCTGAAAACTCATTCTGTAAAGCAGTGTCTGACCCTGTTGGATCCTCTAGGCAGGAACTGAGAAAGGTCACAGCAGAGATGACTCGTCTCTGAGTCACAGTGTTTGGGGCTTCCGCTCGGAAGACTTGGTGGCCAAGGGAGCCCGTGATGGCTGGGGGCTGGCATCATCTGGAGATGTGCATGACTAGAAGCTGAGGCTGGCTGTGGGCAGGCACCGAAGCTGGTCTGCCAACCAGAACGCCTACAGATGACCTCTCTGTATGTTCTCTCCACGTGGGCTGATCTGGCTTCTTCCCAGCATAGCTCGGTTTGAAAACTGCGTCCTGCATCAGTACGTGGCGCTTACAGGATCTAGCTTTGGAGGTCACAGAGCATCATGTTCACCATGTTCTACGTCTAAGGCCATTGCAAGGAACGCAGACATAGGTCCCACTGCCTTGACAGCAGGAGTGTCAAGGTCACATTATGAATAGAGCCAGGTGGAACGGGAGCTATAGTTGAGGCCCACAAGTACTGACAAACGTGTTTGTGGAGCATAGCTTGGTCTGTGGATGCTGGGCCAGTAAAGCTTTCTCACATGGGAACATGAGAGTGGGGATAAACGAGTCTCGTTCTTGCGAGAAGAGTGTGGCAGCAGAGGGGAGAGCGGTTACAAAGGCCTGCTGCGAGCAAGAGCAGAGTGTGTTCCAAGAGCTAAGGGCAGCTTGGCAGGGGCACGGTAGGAGAGGAGAGGCTGATGGGGGAGTCGTGTTTGGAAAGCTTGGCAGGGAGACCTTGAACATCAGGCCAAGGAGTATACTGGGGAGTATACTGGGAGGCCAGTGGGTGCCAATGAAGGTTTGAGGAGGCCATGAGGCTGTCCCCACAAATGCCTGGGCCACATCGGGAGGCCATACGGCTATGCCCATGAGCCAGTTATGTCCCAGAGAAGACAAGGGCCCAGGTCTTGGGGTTTGGCCAGGACCTTCCCCCTGCTCTATGCACCCTGTTTGGCCTGTGGTATAGAAGACCCTGAAAGACCCCGGGCAGAAGCTGCAAACCATTCTAGGTTAGCGTGGAGCCCCAGAGCAGGATCTGCAGGGATCTGAGCCTACCCCGGGACTGGGCTGACCCCCTAAGCCCCTAGGGTCCCACGGCCTTAGCCCTTTCCCAAGTTACACGATTTCCTGGTGGTGACGCTGCTGCTCTGCTCTGAGGCGGTGCCCACCCCACCCATAGCTCCGTCCACAGCTTGGCTGATAACGTCACTGGTGTGGGCGCCTCTGGGAGAATTCCGGCTCGGACCATGGCATTAGCCCTCACAGCCCATAAGCAGAATTGGGTCTGACTGACATTGTGAAGATGTGGAAACAGAGGCCATGGAGGGGTGGGGTGGGGGAAAGCGGGGAAGAGGGACTGAAACCAGCAGAGGATGGAGCAGGAACTAGAATCCTAGACGTGGGCCTCCGGGGGGCCCAGCTTCACCACCCCAGATATTAGCTAGGGGGTCGTCTGCCTGGCGTTTGCATATATTTGCCCAGGTGAGGGGATGGTGAGGAGGACCCAGTCCCCGGGGTTTCACAGCAGCAAATTCTGACGAACCCTCACCCCCTTTTCCCGCTGGGGGCGAGAGGCCTCCCGGCTCCCCTCCCGCGGTCAGAGCCAGTCCCGCGCTGGAGCCACCTCCGCCGCGTCCACCGCCTACTGCGCGGGTCTCCGCCCTGTTTCCCTCCAGTCTGCCACGCCAGACCTGAGCGGGCCGGGGGCGGGGCCCGGGGGACCGACAGGGTGGGGCTAGAGAGGGCGCGCGCCAGAGAGGAGAGAGGAGTGACCGTCGGGGCCGGGCTTCGGGGGCGGGTCAGGGGGGCTGTGGGCGGGGCCTCAGTGACGGACAAGGAGGGGGCTGGAGCGTGAGGCGCCGAGCACGATGACAGCTGGGGCAGGGCCAGGGAGTGGAGGCGGTCGCCGCGCGGGGGGCCGGAGAGGACTGAAAGAGCAGGGCTGAGGCCAGGGCAAGGGTTTAGCGTGGCTTGTGAAGGAGGGCCAGACGCACTGACAGGGCCCGGAAGACCGGCTGCCGAGCGTTGGAGGCGGAGCCTCTCAGGGTTAGGGGCGAGGCCAGCGGCCCGGTAAAGCCCGGAAGGCCCGCCGGCCTGGGCGGGGCTGGCAGTGATTGACAGTTCAGGGTCGGGCTGAAGATGGCGGCGCGCTGGGCCGCCAGGTGGAGCCCTGCTGGAAGGGGGCACAAAGATCGTCCGAGGGGCTGGATAGGGGTGACCCGCAGCTCGAGGCCGGGAAAGGAGACGCGGGACGTATGTCGCGTAGTATGAGTGTATGAGTGACAGGGCAGGTGGCGAGACCTGGAGGAAGGACCGCTTGTGGGCGGGACGAGAGGACTGATGCCTCCGGGGCGGGGCTAAGGGGTCAGGAGTGACAGGCAGAGGGGTCGGCCTCAAACGGAGCGCCCGCCCCTGGGCAAAAATTCCTCTTCCGCTGAACGCTGGGAGCTTCGCGCATTTCATGTGCAAGGTAGAGGGCCAGTCGCCGTTGCTTCCGGGCTTTCACCAGCCAGATCCTACCCTCAGCACCGGGCCCTCCTCGGGAGGCTTCGGCTCCGGGGCAGGAGAGGTGCAGAGAGGTTACACCCGCCTGAAGGAGGTTTCCTCCGCCTGAAGGAGGTTTCCTCCGCCTGCAGGCCAACGGTCCCTTCCCATCCCAGCGAAATTCTCACAGGGCATCGTTACCAGTGCCGAGATGCCCGCCATTAGTGGCCTTCTCCGTGGCAGCCCTGGTTCAGCTTTGGTTATGACCCGGCCTGCCTGCCCACAGTTGCGGAAGTGCTTTTTGGACTGGCCCCTGGAGCTGTGGGTCTTCCTGTGACATTCTCTGAACCTGCGCCTGGGCATCCTCATCCAGGCGCAACCTGTCCCCCGCAGGCCTCAGGGTTCTGGAATCCCAGGTCCTTGCGCTTAGCCTGCCTTCCTGCAGGAGACCTGGAAAGGCCTAGCCCTCCAATCCTGACCATGCCTTCCCTGTTCACCTGGCCAGCCCAACTAACCCCAAACGCGTTGTGCCTCCGTTTTCCTCTTGTTCCCGGGCCCAGTTCTTACACTACAGTTCCCATCCCCGAGAGTAAGTCTCGCTCACCCTCGCTCCACTGAACCGCACCCCCCTCGCCGTCCTAGACTCCGACTACCCTACCTCTCTGGCCCCGTCCCTTCCGTCCCAGACTTCCCCTTATTCAAGAGGTGGGGGTAGGGGTCCCCGACGTTTTGTCCAACACCTTTTCTATTTGCGCTTTCTGGTCCTGCGTGAGGCCTAGGTCTTCCTCAGTATTCCCTCTGGGCTGGGTCCTGGAGGTGGGTCCTGTCCAAAGCCTGAATAGGCTGGGGGGGCGGGGAGGCAGTAGGGGTCAAGGGGTCCTACCAGCAGGATGCTGAGGCCAGTGGCTCAGGTCTTTTGTGTTGGCAGAATCTCGGGGGCTCTCTGGATCTGAGAAAATGAGTGAAAGCCCCTTTCTGTAGCCTCCCACTGAACGGTCAGCAGCGAGGCCAGTGGGAAAGGGACAGATTCCTCTTACCTCCCATCCCTGCTGTTTTTGCACTCTCAACCTGCATTTCCTTGTGGGGTCTATCGCAGTAACTAGCCTGCAATGCGCCATTGGGAGCCCCTCCTTTCTAGTGCCCTCCAAGGTTCTCAAGGAAGACCCCTGCTCCATGGCCAGGGCCCCCTGAGTGGCCTGCCTTATGGGGGAGCCTGCCAATTCCCAGGTTCAGTACTATTGCCCTGCAAGGGGTTGTGCCGCCTTATTAATCAATTTTGAGCTGCCTGAGGCCTATCTCCATCTCCTCATTCTCAGCCCGGGATCGGCTTCTCCTACAGATGTTCCTTATCATAGCATCACCCAGCATCTGGGGCCTAAGGTTCCCCAGAGGCAGGAGGGGCGGAAGGGCGGTGGTGGGAGAGGGCAGGGCAGAACAGAGGGTCACATTCCCCAAATGCCTTTCCTTGCAAAGCTCTGTGAGGGGAAACTGAGGCCCAGAAATGGCACAGCTTGACCACCAGCATGGCAGCAGCAGAGCCTACACATCAGCCGCTCACTCCAGTGCCACCAATGCCCACCTGCCCCTGGAAAGGTCTGATAAGGCATGCTCCCCCCAGTTTGCCTGAGGATCGTCTTCCCTTGTCCTTTGTCCATAGGGCTACTCTTCAGGACATCCTGGTCAGCATCCAAGAGGTAAGGTTGTCCTCTTGGGGGGGTGCCTCAAATTGAAATTCCCTTGGTCATGGGGAAGAGGGAGGAGTGGCTTCCAGAAGTAGCCATGGCCAGTCCTGGGAGCTGAGGGTTTCATGTCGTGGAGATCCAGGAGACTCCCACACTGCCTTCTCATGACTTTGTGTCTGTTGCTGAAGTTCAGAATGAAGATGTACTTCCTGCCTGCCCTAGAGTCTCTCTAGCATTTTCCCTGAGTCTCCGCCCTTCTAGGCTCATCTGTCCACTGGGGATTAAGCCCCTCCATCCAGACACTGGCTAGAGTGGGTCCCTGTGGCCTCACAGGACAGTTGGGCACACATCTCATAGGCCCAGGGCTGGCAGACATAGAAGGCTGTGGACCCAGGCCACAGAAGGGACCCACAGCCTTCACTCATCAGTCTACCATTAGTTTACCAATCCCACACCACATTTCCTAAACTCATGCTCTGTTCCATTTAACCATATCACTCCCATACTTACCTCTGGTGGCCTCCCATCTTTAAAATAAAATCTAAGGGATGCCTGGGTGGCTCAGTTGTTTAAGCATCTGCCTTCAGCTCAGGTCATGATCCCGTGGTCTTGGGATCAAGGCCCACGTTGGGCTCCTAGCTCAGCAGGGAGCCTGCTTCTCCCTCTGCCTGCCTCTCTGCCTACTCTGACAAATAAAGAAATAAAATCCTTAAAAAAATAAAATAAAATAAAATCTAAGATCCATACAATGGCCTATGAGGTCCAGCCCCTTTCCAACTCTCTTCTTTGCCTATCACACTCAGGCCAAGACAGCCTTTCTCTGTTCCCTGAACACACCCATGTTTTTTGGCCTCTGGGCCTTTGCACAGGCCTTTCTCTCTGCTTGTAACTGGATTGTGAGCCCTAAAAGGTCAGGGGTTGTTTTGGTTTTGTTTGGCTCTATATCCCCAAGCACTTAACTTGGTAAGCAACAGACACTCTTAATAATTAATTCTCGAGTAAACATACTTGACTTTTTCTGTTGACTTATTTAGTCTTTACAACAGCTATATCAGCTCCCTTTTCTAGAAAATAAAACAAGAACTCAGAAATTAGGCCGTTTGGGATGCCTAGGTGGAAGTGCTTGCCTTTCTCTCAGGTCATAGCCCTAAAGTCTTGGGATCGAGTCCCGCATCTGGCTCCTTGCAGAAATCCTGCTTCTCCCTCTGCCTGCTCCCCCTGCTTGTGCTTTCCCTCTCTCTCTGACAAGTAAATAAATAAAATCTTTTTTAAAAAAAAAAAGGCCATTTGTTGAGGGCCACACAGCTAAGATTCAAACACCGGAGGGAGGCTTTTTTCACATCCCATGCGTGTATGGGGGGACATAGGAGTGAGGTGGTACACCACAAACCAGCTCCCGGATTCTACATACTTGTGGGCTTCCCAGAGCAGGAGGTGTTGAGCCTGGGGTGGAAAGTTGGCCACTTGGGTCTGCCAAGTCCCTCAGAAAGCATCCCAAGCGCGAAGAACGGCAGTGAACGGCAGTGAACAAAGGTGCGGAGGCAGGGTAATCCGCAACTCCCACTAACAGACTCCGACGTCTGGGCCGGCCCAGGACACACCGCCCCCTAAGTCCCCGTCGCTGCCGGCTGGGGGGGTCTCTAGAGACAGGACCCCCGTGGGCGGAGAAATTGAGGATAAGAATCACTCCGAAGTGTCCCTCCCCAGGCAGGGGGCCGGGGCGCCCCCAGGGACGCGGGTTGGGCGCTCCCACGCCTCGCCGAGGCAGGACGTTCCCACACAGGGGTTGGCCTTGGGAAAGGCAGTGGGGCGGGCCCGGGGGCGGGCGCCCCGCGCTCTGGTCCTTCTGCGGGCCCAGTCTCCGTTTCGCTCTGCGGACCCAAGTTGCCGTCGGCGCTGAGCCGCGAGGTGAGTGAGTGGGTGGGAGAGCCTGGCTGCAGGAGCCCCGCGGGTGAGGGATGGGGCTTGAACCCGAACTTTCGTCACCAGTCAGAGCCCGAGTGGTTCCTGCCATCGGAGAGGGTCAGGGGGTTTCTGGCGGCTCAGAGTCAAGGACTTCTCGGGAATTGGCTTCTTTCTGCGCGTGGGACGCCATCTCTTTCTCTGGATGTAGATTACTCTTTCCCTCTCCCTATATGTGGGGCTCCCCCACCTACTTATCAATGACAGGGAGACCTTCCTTCCCAGATGTGGGGGTCCCCTCTCAACACATGGTACAGTCCCTCCTTGTCTCTAGTTAGTGGGTGCTCCTCGCTCTCCCCTGATGTGAGGGGCCCTTTTTCTTGCCAGAAGTGGGATACTCCCTTCCTCTCCCAAGATGTGTGCTCCTTTTCCTCCCTCTGACCCAGTTCGGTCCTTATCCTCCTCTAAATTCTCCCCCAAATCCTCCCCCCACCCACCCCAACCGCCCTCAGATGCCAAACCCTGAGACTTTCCTGGGAGTAGGGGGCTGGGCTCAGCCTGTGGGCCACCCGCCTCTGCCCCCACCAGATTCAGCGGAGCAGGGCTCTGTGAGCACGTAGGCAGCCAATTAGGGGGGAAGGAGTGGAGGCCAGACCTTCTGTGCAGAAACCTTGGCAGATGGCCCTGTGAGGAAAAGAGGTAGCTGTGGGACCTGCTCCCTCCCTACCTGGAGCCCTACTCAGTTTCCTTTGGGAGGGGGAGCAAACCACTGAGGGAGGGTTCCCAGCTTGGCCTCACCCAGGCCCCTCAGCCCCAAACTGTTGAGGCCCTCCCTCAGAAGTTAGGCCTCCTCCTATTTCTTGGAAGGTTAATTGAGGTCCCAGGAGGGAGGTTCCAAATGTCTAGGATCCCCACCCACCTCCTTAGGGATAGCAGACAAAAGTACAAGAGTCAGGGGCATGAGGGTGACCTTGAAGTTCTGGAACCCTACCATCATAACACCTGTGAAAAAGGGTTTCTCTGTGTGGGCTACGTGGGCAGGGCTCACACACACACACACACACACACAGATGTTCTTCAGAGCTGCCTGGAGCTTGGTGCTGAGGAAAACAGGACCTGGGATGCGGGGGACCCACGGCCCAGGAAGCGCCGGTAAGACCTGCACACCCACCCCTGACCAACTCTGAGGCTAGGGGTGGGCTCCTGCCTTCAGGCTGCTCTGGGCCTGCTCCAGACCATTTCCCCACAGTCCCACTCCTCCGTCTTGGACCACAAACCTCCAGGACATGCAGCTCACATTTGACAGCACCCCTTCCATTCGAAGCTTCCTCAGCGCCTGACCCCCCCAAACCTCAGGCGCCTAAGGCTTTTGTGTCCTGAAGCAGAGGGTACTGACAGGACCTGGCATCTCCTTTCCAGATGCTAGTTAGAAGAAAGGCACCTTAATCAGGAGAGACTTCAACCTAACAGCAGAAGGGCCTTCCGGACCCAGAATAACAACAGATAACAGTTATTGAGGCCTTACTATGTATGCCAAGTTGTGATCAACATTTCACACAGATTAACACACTTAGACTTCACGACTGCCACGTATGGCAGACGCTGTGCTACTGTCTCCATTTCTCAGATGAACAAACTGAGGCCCACAGACCTGCATATTAAAAGGGCCAAAGCAGTCCCATGCCGTCCTGGTGGTAGTACCGATGACTTCTGTGTGGGCATCTCTGGTATCAATAAACACAAGCTTTATCGAGACTCTCCCAGTGCCCAGCCTTGCTCTGGACCTCCTGGACACCCACGCGGAGCCCTTGAGGGCTTAGCCAGCAGGGAAAGCTTGCAGGAAAAGAAGCCAGTAGGAAAACCGACTTCTAGCGGCGTAACTTAGGGAGTGCCTCCTGTGTATGCCCTTTCGAGTATAGTACCTTGAATTTTCCCACAGCAGGGTGAGGTAGTTTCTCCTATTGTCCCCACTTTCCAGAGGAGGACATTGAGGCACAGTGAGGTCGAGGGGCCTGCTGGAGGTGGGGTGGGCAGAACTGGGGCTCAAACCGAGCTGACTCCAAAGGTGTGCGCTTGACCCCGGTCAGAGGCACGTGGACAGCGCTCTACAGCTTGCAAAGCGGTTCCACGTCTGCCATCTCGGTTGATCTCACTCGGTCTTTGTCCACCCACTGCCTTTGCCTGACATGCCTGCCTCACGTCCAGTCCAACCAGAGAGCATGAGATTTGTAGCCAAAGAGGCTGAATCACGGCTCTGGCCATGCTCCTTCTTGCTCTGTGAGTTTCAGCAAGTCACTTAGCTGTTCAGTTTTTCCATCTGTAAAACAGAGAGAGAACAGTCTGACCGGGCTCAGAGTGATGCGGAGTAAATGAATCAACTCCCCTAAAGGCCTGGGAATGGCTCCTGGCCCACTGTAAGTGCTCAGTAAATGCAGCCCTCTCCCCCTCCTCCCCCAAGTATTGTGGGGAGAGCTGGGATGGCCCAGGGGCAGCCTGAACTCAGCTCTTCCATTGCCCCTGCAGCCCACCGCGAGGGGAAGATGCCGCCCTACACCAACTACCATGCCCAGCGCTCCTACCCCATGCCTGATGAGCCCTTCTGCACAGAGCTCAACGCTGAGCAGCGGGCCCTGAAGGAGAAGGAGAAGGGCAGCTGGACCCAGCTGAGCCATGCCGAGAAGGTGGCCTGTAGGTGTCAGGGTGGGGCTGGCTGGGCAGAGTGGGCTGGGCGGTGACTCTGAAAAGGGCACCTGGGTGGCTCAGTCACTTAAGGGTCCGACTCTTGGTTTTGGGTCAGGTCACAGCCTCCCCTGCTGAGGTCATGATCTTAGGGTCGTGAGATCGAGCCCTGCAGCTGCTTGAGATTCCCTCTCCCTCTCCCTTCCCCTCTCCCTCTCCCGCACCTCTCTCTAAAATAAATAAGTAAATAAGTAAGTAAATATATAAATAAATAAAATCTTAAAAAGAAAGAGAGAAAGACTGCTACCCAAGACAGCCAGAAATCCCCAAATACCTGATCTGAGGGGTGAAGTTCATCACTTATTTGTTTATTCTTTTATTTAGTCAGCTCTTTGTGCACAGACAGATGCTAGGTGATGCTGGGGACACAGGAGTGAATCACCTTGATGGTTCTTGCCATTGGCCTAGGGCTCCCAGTTCAATGAGGGAATGGACACAGACCCAGAAAACTGTAACACAGGCTATGTGTCTAGAGTGAGGTGTGTCCAGGGAGTTGTGAGAACCCGAAAGAGAGAGATGGAATCCTGGTGGGCCTTGCACAGGAGGGCATGTTCTGGTTGGCCTTGAATGGTGAGGAGGAGGGTGTCGCCTGGCAGTGGGAACAGCGTGGGGAGAGATACAGAAGCAGGAAAGCATGGACTGTCTTGGGTATCACTGAGTGGTGTGGGGAGGTGGAGCAGAAAGGCAGGTAAGGTGGGTGGGAGGGCGGGGACCTGACCCTGGGAAACGGGAGGGATGTGTCCTGCCTACCAGAAGTTCCCCTAAACAACTCTGATGTTTGGAGCCTACTCCTGGCCATGCTTTGCCTAAAGGGGATGCTCCATAAGAATTTGCTGAATGGGGAGCCTGGGTGGCTCAGTGGGTTGGGCCTCTGCCTTCAGCTCAGGTCATGATCTCAGGGTCCTGGGATCGAGCCCCGCATTGGGCTCTCTGCTCAGCGGGAAGCCTGCTTCCCTCTCTCTCTGCCTGCCTCTCTGCCTACTTGTGATCTCCCTCTCTCTATCAAATAAATAAATAAATAAAATTAAAAAAAAAAAAAAAGGATTTGCTAAATGGACAGCCTCTGCTGCAAGAGTGGGGAGGCTGGGGATCCCTGAGGCCAAGACTTGGCCCAGGGTCTTGGGAATGGATACACATGAGGCCCCTCCTTCCTCACCTCTCCTCTGCCTCCAGTGTACCGCCTTCAGTTCCATGAGACCTTCGCAGAGATGAACCGTCGCTCCAACGAGTGGAAGACAGTGATGGGCTGTGTTTTCTTCTTTTTTGGATTCACAGCTCTGATGATTTGGTGGCAGCGGGTCTATGGTGAGTGGCAATCCCTCACCTTGCTACAGCCCTGGGCCATGCCCTTGTGGTCACAGCCACCAGCCCAGCTCTTACAGGGCGACTATCCTGGCACTCATCTGCGGAGTTTTGAAAAGTCCTCTAGGGTGAAGGGCAGAGCATGGCTGCCTGGGTTGGGATGCAGGAGCTCTACTTCTCTGGGTCTCAATTCCTTCATCTGTAAAATGAAAATAATAGTGCCCACATCACACGGTTCTTTTGAGGATTTAATGGCTGTAAGCCAGTGCCTGGCACATTATCATGAATGGAGCCGTTACTGATTGCTGTTGTAACCATTAGTTTTTCCATCACAGAGTCTCCAACATAGGAGAGCTTAAACAAGATATAAGTTTTGTTACTCTCACAAAAAAAGGCCAGGGTGAGTATGGAGACTGAAATGTCAGGCTCCTTCTGTGGTGTTGCACGGCTGTCCTCACTGTGTGGCTTCCTTCTTGCCATATGAGATGGCCGCTTCAGCTCCAGCCTTGAAGGCCTACCTTCCAGCCAAGAATAGGGCAAGGGATGCCCCTCCTCTTTAAGGTCCAGAAGTTGCCCACATCCCTTCTGCTCAACTCCTGTTGGCTAGAAATGATCACATGACCATGTCTAGCCACAAGGGAAATTGGGAAATGTAGTTTTTAGCATGCTGGTCCCATGCCCGGCTAATGGCTTATGACTACGGAAGAGTGATGCTCCAGGTGTGGTCCCTGGACCAACATCATCATTTGGGGATGCTCAGAAATGCAAATTCTCAGCCCCAGCCTGGATCTACTAAGTCAGATACTGTGAGAGGGAGCCCAGCCATCTGTGTTTTAACAAGCTCTCCAAGTCATTCTGATGGCCACTCAGCTTTAGGAAGCACTGCTCCAGAAGGGACAGGGATGTTGGGGAAGAGCTGGCAGCCTGTGCCCAGCTTTTCACCTCCAACAGCACCTTTCTTCTTCTGTGAGAGTGTGATGGGAATTCCTGCCTTGCATGAGGAAGAAATGAGGGAGACTTTGGGAAGAATTCTAGTCTAGTCCAGTGCTTGGTGCTGACAGGTGCCATAAAGATCTTTTCCTTCTTGGGGCGCTTGGGTGGCTCAGTGGGTTAAAGCCTCTGCCTTTGGCTCAGGTCATGATCCCAAGGTCCGGGGATCGGGCCCCACATCAGGCTCTCTGCTCAGCGGGGAGCCTGCTTCCCCCTCTCTCTCTCTGCCTGCCTCTCTGCCTACTTGTGATCTCTTGTCTGTCAGATAAATAAAATCTAAAAAAAAAAAAAAAAAAAAAAAAAAGATCTTTTCCTTCTTTCCCACCCACTGGGATAGGAAGTCCCAGTGAGGATGTCTGACAAGCTGAGTCAGCCTTAGAGCCGATGGACCAGGAAGTCAAGTCTGAGCTGGGTGGGGAGGCCCACGGTCCCTCATGCACACATGTCAAGGGACCTAAAATGTGTCTTGGGTGCCCCAGCCTTTTAGTGAACTACTGCCCACTTCAGATTTTTTATTTTATTTTATTTTATTTATTTTTTTTAAAGGGAAGAAAGTTTAGAAACCATTAAGGACATATGTTTTTAAAGATTTTATTTATTTATTTGACAGAGAGAAATTACAAGTACACTGAGAGGCAGGCAGAGAGAGAGAGAAGGAAGCAGGCTCCCTGCCGAGCAGAGAGCCCGATGCGGGACTCGATCCCAGGACCCTGAGATCATGACCTGAGCCGAAGGTAGTGGCTTAACCCACTGAGCCACCCAGGTGCCCCAGCCACTTCAGATTTTTAAAGTGAACACCCTTTCCTCACCTCCTACTTCCAACCCCCTTAGGAAGCAAAAGAAACCGTCTCATCCTGGGCCCTTTCCAGTCGGTGGGAGCAAACTCAGTAGTTGTAGTTTGAATCAGTGCTCCTATTCCGTTGGGCCATAAGGTAAGGAAGCGGGCTCAGAAAGGGGAAGGAGCTTGGCCCAGTTTCCAGTGAGTCAAAGGCAGAGCTGGGACCAGAACCCAGAGGTCCCTGCAATGAAGCTTTAGCAGGAAGTCTGGTGGGGGGACAGACAGGGTGGAAGTGGGGTCCTCAGCGCAGGGCATCCTAACCCTGTGACTGGAGACCCTGGCTCAGGGGGACAGGGTGGAGGACTTGCAGGGTCCTGAGTCACCCTTGCCCCCACCCTATGCCTTCCCCGCAGTGTTTCCAAGGAAGCCCATCACCCTGACGGATGAGTGGAAGGCCCAACAGCTCCAGCGTATCCTGGATATGAAGGGCAACCCCGTGCAAGGCCTGGCCTCCCAGTGGGACTATGAGAAGAAGGAGTGGAAGAAGTGATGCGGCATCCGGGCTGACCTCCCTGAAGCTCCACTCCGGCCCAGAGCCTGTGGAGGGCCCTTTCCTCTCCTTAATGCCAATAAAGCAGGCCTATTCTCTTCTGTCTTCAGTCTCCACCTCAGTCTTTACTTGGCACGAACCTATACCTAAGATTGAGTACTGGGGTGAAGGAAGGGCAGGAATAAGCCACTTTCCAGCGGCCCAGAGCCCAGCCAGTCATGGAGGGCTTCCTGGAGGAATAGGAGCTAGGTTTTAGTCTTAAGGGATCTGCGGCACTAGGAAAGGGAGGAAGGAGAAGGAAAGGTATTCCAGGTGGAGGGAGTGGCTTGAGCAACGCCACAGACTTATTCAATTATTAACAAATATTTACTGAGCACCTACTGTATGCCAGGTACTAATCCAGGCCAGAGGGATGCAGCAATGAATAAGACCAAGTCTCTGGACTCATAGAGGAGGCATTCTTTTATGGAGGGAGACAGAAAAACGAATATGTAATGAGTGCTGTAAGGAAACAAAACAAAGCAGGATAAAGGGACAGAATTAAGGTGCGCCTGGGTGGCTCAGTTGGTTAAGTGTCTGACTCTTGGTTTTGGCTCAGGTCATGACCTCAGGGTCTTGGGATGGAAATCTTGTGTTGGGTTTCATGTTCAGCTCCCGACACCAGTTGGGTGTATGAAAATTCAACTCAATTCTGACATGCAATTCGGAAATAGCATCACCGGTTAAGGGTTCTGTCCTACCAGAAGCCCTGCCCCTGACTTTTAGACACCAGTCCCCAGCCCAAGTTACCTGTGCTTCTGACTGACTGGCTAGAAATCAGAGGATTCCACAAGCCGCTCCCTGGGATTGATTACTTTACTAACATAGCTCTCAGAACTCAGGATTACCAGTTTCTTACAAAAGGACAGAACTCAGGAACAGCCAGATGGAAGAAATGCAGAGGGTAAGGCATGGGGAAAACCAAAGAATTGCCCTGCCTCCTCCAGGCACTGCTCTCCCTACATCTCCACGTGTTCACCAACCCAGGAACTCTCCAAAAAAACCTGTCCTTTGGGGGTTTTATGTAGTCTTCCTTACAGAACCACGATTGATTAAATCATTGGCCTTTGCAGAATGATTCAACCTCCAGTCTCTCTCTCTCCCTGGACTTGGGGCAGGGTGGTTGTGCGGCTGTGGGATTCAAAGTTCAACCCTCTAACCGCAGGGTTTGTTCTCTGGGAAATCCTTAGGTGGAGCCCAAAAGTCACCTTGTTAACATAAGAAGCGTTTCCTTCCTTGCTCTGATTACTTAGCAAATTCCAAGAGTATTAAGAGCTCTGTGCCAGAAACTGGACGAAGACCAAATTTATGTATTTCTTATTATAAATCACACTATCACAGGCTGGCATAACAAAATACCACCAGCTGAGTGGCTTAAACAACAGAAATGTATTTTCTCACAGTTCTGGAGGCTAGAAGTCCAAGATCAAGGTGTTTGCAAAATTGGTTGCTTCTGACGTCTGTCTTTGGTTTGCTAATAGCCACATTCTTGCTACATCCTCATGGTACTTTCCTCCATGCATATGAGCGTCGTTGGTGTCTCTCGGTGTTCAGATTTCCTCTGCTTATAAATATGCCTGTCCGATTGGGTTAGGGCCTTTCGTAAAGGCTTTATTTTATTTTCATTGCCTCTTTAAAGACCCTAACACCCCAAACCACTACATGCTGAGGTTCTGAAGGTTAGCACTTAGTCTTAAGTGTATGGATTTGCAGGAGACATGACTTAGCCCGTAACAGTTGGGTTCAAAATTATTTCATTGTCTCCTTTTTCTCAGAGCATCGGGCACCTAGGGCATTTTCTTCGCTTGGCAGAAGTCAAAGACCCCTGAGGGGGCAGGGGGATGACTAGAGACCCAGGATGCTCTTAATGGCCGGGCTCAGATCGAGCACACATAGAATCAGCACCACATTCCACTGGTCAAAGCAAGTCCTATGGTGTTCCGGTTACTAGTGCTACCTTACAAACTACCCCAAAACTTAGTGGCATAAAATAGCCATTGTATTATGCTCACCAGTTCTGTAGGTCAGGAATCCAGTCATTACTCTTTGCTTCTGTTCTAGAATGTTTGAGGTCTCATCTGGAAACACTCAAAAGGCAGTGGACAGCATCTTCTGGAGGTGTTTTCACTCTGGTGGTTGATGCCAGCTGAGCATTGACCTGAGCCAGACAGCTCAGCTGGCGCTGTCAACCGGACATCCTTATTTTGTGGCTTCCCCAGGTGGTCTCTCTGTGTGGGCTAGTTTGCACTACCTTGGAAGATGGTGGATGGGTTCCAACAGTAAGAATTCCAAGAGAATAAGAAGGAAGTGTACTGCATCTTCATGATCTAGCCTCAGAAGACACATAGCATCACTTCTGCTGAACGCTGTTGGTCCAGGCACCCACCAAGTTCCCACGTTCAAGAGGGAGAGGGCATAGATTTCCTGATGTGATGGTCACAACGAGAGATGTAAGATGCATATGAGATGGGAGATGCTGTTGTGGCCGTCTTTGGAAAATACAGTCTGCCCACCCACAGCCAAGCCCAACATCAGTGGGCGGAGAAATATCCTCCATCTGAGTACACATGATGAATGTGGAGTGGGGGAAAAGGCAGAATTGTGAGCGAATGCTACATCCCATCACTGATGGTGCAGAAACAATCAACACAGGGGTCCCTGGGTGGCTCAGTCGTTAAGCATCTGCCTTTGGCTCAGGTCATGATCCCAGGGTCCTGGGATTGAGCCCTGCATCAGACTCCTTGCTAACCAGGGAGTCTGCTTCTCCCCATCCTGCTTGCTGTTCTCCTGCTTGTGCACGCGCGTTCTCTCTCTGTCAAATAAATAAATAAAATCTTAAAAAAAAAAACAAAACAAAACCAACCAACACAAAATTATGTCGATAGAGGCTAAAACTGACCACATTTAATTGAATATTGACTAAAATTCACACAGACAATAACATTTTGACATTTAGATCATGCAGTTCGACCTGAAAAATCAGACCAGATGGAAATAATGGACAACAGCCGATAATGCACAATGGCAGAAAACCGGAGAAATCAGATGTGGATAAACATGACTGAGAGAAAAATCACACGCTCTTGGTGGCATTCACTCCATGAAGCCAAGTTGATTGCAATGAAGAAATAATTTTGTAAAATTAAATTTATAATAGCAAACATTAGAAAGAATTTAACTTTCGTTATAAAACAATAGACTGAAAAATAAAATTGACTTCATGCAGCTTGCTCAAGAAAGTGCTTTTTTTTTAATATTTTATTTATTTATTTGACAGACAGAGATCACAAGTAGGCAGAGAGGCAGGCAGAGAGAGAGGAAGGGAAGCAGGCTCCCCGCTGAGCAGAGTGCCCTACGCGGGGTTCCATCCCAGGTCCCTGGGATCATGACCTGAGCTGAAGGCAGAGGCTTTAGCCCACTGAGCCACCCAGACGCCCCAAGAAAGCGCTTTCTTTAAAAAAAAAAAAAAAAAAAAAGCACTTTATTGCTGTATTAAAATTTGTGTAATTCTGGGGCACCTGGCTCAGTCAGTGGAGCACGTGACTCTTGATCTTGGAATTGCAAGTTTTTTTTTTGTTTTGTTTTGTTTTTTTTAAGATTTTATTTATGAGCGCCTGAGTGGCTCAGTGGGTTGGGTGTAGAGATTACTTAAAAATAAAATCTTTATTTTTAAAAAGATTTATTTATTCATTTTATAGAGAGAGTGCATGAGTGTAGTGAGGAGCGGAGAGGGAGAGAGAATACCAGGCAGATTCCCCAGATTCCCCACTGAGCACAGAGCTCAGGGCTCAATCTCACAACCCTGAGGTCATGACCTGAGCCGAAATCAAGAGTCGATGCTCAACCGAGTGAGTCACCCAGGAGCCTCTAAAAACAAAATATTAAGGGAAAAAAAAGAAAAGAAGAATTAGAGTAATTCTGATAAAAATATTTGGATTCAAAGCTCACAGTCAAAATAGGCTTGGGATAAACATATCCATGAGAAAACATTTGGGTCAAAACATTCTGTAATAGTAAAATTCTCTGTAAAAAAAAAAAGAGAGAGAGAGAAAGAAACTGAAAAGACAAGGAACTAAAAAGAGGAAAAAGAACTGGTTTCCTTAATATGCTAAAAAAAACCAAAACAAAACCAACAACCTGTCTAACAAATCGGTAAGGAAAAGATAAATGCACTAGAAAGTGTTGCAAAAGTCATGACCAGGAAGAGAGAAAGAAAACAGTGTCCTGGGGCGCCTGGATGGCTCAGTTGATTAAGCATCTGTCTTCAGCTCAGGTCATGATCCGGGGGTCCTGGGACTAGCCCCACATAGGGCTCTTGGCTGGGCTGGGGGTGGAGGGGGTGGTCTGCTTCTCCTTTGCCCTCTGCCTCTCCCTCTGCTTGTTCTCTCTCTCTCTCTCTCAAGTGAATAAATAAAATATGAAAGAGAGAGAGAGAAAGAAAGAGTCCTCCAAAGTTCTTATGGAAAATTTTAAACACACAGGAAAGACTAATCTACCCGTTCCTCCCTGACACCCACAATTACCACAATTATGTGTTGTTGTTTTTTTTTAAAGATTTTATTTATTTACTTGACAGAGAGAGATCACAAGCAGGCAGAGAGGCAGGCAGAGAGAGAGGAGGAAGCAGGACCCCTGCCGAACAGAGAGCCCAATGCGGGACTCCATCCCAGGACCCTGAGATCATGACCTGAGCCGAAGGCAGTGGCTTAACCCACTGAGCGACCCAGGGACCCACCACAATTATCTGTTTTATCTGTTCTTGGCCAACTCACTGCCCCATCTCCACCCCTGAATTATTTATTTTAAATTTATTTTAATTAATTAATTTTTTAAAGTTTTTTTTTTTTCTTTTTAGAGGAGGAGGAGAGAGAGAGCACGCAGGCACGAACACCCACGATCCAGAGGGAAAGGGAGTTTTGTTTTGTTTTTTTTAGATTTTATTTATTTGTCAGAGAAAGAGGAGGAATGGGAGAGGGAGAGAGAGCCACCCCTCACCCCCTCCTTTTTTCTTTATTTTAAAGATTTATATATTTGACAGAGACAGCTAGAGAGAGGATACAAGCTGCAGAGTAGGAGAGGAAGGAGCAGGGAGTCCAATGCGGGGCTCCATCCCAGGACATCTGGATCATGGCCGAGCGAGCAGAAGGCAGAAGCTTAACGACTGAGCCACCCAAGTGCCCCAGGAGAGGGAGAATTTTAAGCAGACTCCATGCCCAGCGTGGACCTGGACGCAGGGCTCAATCTCACAGTCCAGAGATCATGACCTGTGCTAATAAGAGTGAGGTGCTTGACCGAATGAGTCACCCAGCCACCCTCTAAGATTCTATTTTAAAATAATCTCTGCATCCAGGGTAGAGCTTGGATTTACACCCTGGAGATCAAGAGTTGCACATTCTACCAACTGAGTCAGTCAGGCAGCCCACCCCAGAATTATTTTAGATAACTCGTGTCACATCAGTTCATCTGCAAATACTCCAGTGTGTGTCTCTATTTTTTTAAAGATTTTATTTATTTATTTATTTGACGGACAGAGATCACAAGCAGACAGAGAGGCAGGCAGGGAGAGAGAGGGAAGCAGGCTCCCCGCTGAGCCGAGAGCCCGATGCGGGGCTTGATCCCAGGCATGACCTGAGCCGAAGGCAGAGGCTTTAACCCACAGAGCCACCCAGGTGCCCCTCCAGTGCGTGTCTCTAAACAATAAGGACTATTTAATGTATACAACTCCGATACTATTAATGTACATACAAGTTTGAACAATATTTCCTTAATATCAAATATCTGGTAGGTACGCACATTTCTCTAGTTGCCTCATAAAAGTTATATTTATGTGAATTTTTTTGGAATGAGGATCCCCGCCCTTTTTTTTTTTTTTTTAAGATTTGGGAGGGCAGAGGGAGAGGGAGAGACAGAATCTTAAGCAGGCTCTGCACTGGGCTCCTTGATTTCAGGAGCCTGAGATCAGGAAACTGAGATCATGACCCGAGCTATAATCAAGCGTCAGATGCTTAGCCGACTGAGCCTCCCAGGCACCCCAGGAACGAGGGTCCACCTTAAAGCTAAAGATTGCAGTTGGTTCATCTACGTCTTTGGTTTTGCTAACAATGTAATTCCCTTCCTTTTTCTTTATTTTCTGGAAGAGATAGTGTAGAAAGAGCGTTCATTCTTTACACATTTGGGCGAATTCTCTGGTGAAATCATTGCAGGTGGTAGGGTGAGTGGGTATTTAAATTACTGAATCAATATCCATGATTGTTACAGGGTTATTCAAATGACCTATTTTACATTGGGTGAATTGTGGTAGCTCCCTCTAAGCCCAGCTTTTACTGTATCCCAGAAGTTTTGGTGTTTTGTGTTTTCATTTGTCTCTAAGTTTTTTCTAATTTCCTTTGTGATATCTTCTTTGATTTATTGGTTAACAGTGTGTTTTAAAAATTTCCATATATTTGTGAATTTCCCAGTTTTCTGTTACTGATTTCTAGCTTCATGCCACTGTGGTTGGAGAAGATAAATTATATGATTTCAATCTTTTTTTTTTTTTTTTAAGATTTTATTTATTTATTTATTTGACAGACAGAGATCACAAGTAGGCAGAGAGGCAGGCTGAAAGAGAGAGAGGAAGAAGCAGGCTCCCTGCCGAGCAGAGAGCCCGATGTGGGACTCGATCCCAGGACCCTGAGATCATGACCTGAGCCGAAGGCAGCGGCTCAACCACTGAGCCACCCAGGCGCCCTGATTTCAATCTTTTAAGTTTACTGAACGGCACCCAGTTGGCTCAGTCCCAAGAGCCTGTAATTCATGATTTCAGGGTCATGACTTCAAGCCCCACGTTGGGTGTGGATTCTATTTAAAAATAAATAAATGAAATAAATTTGTTGAGGCTTTTTTGTTTGTTTGTTTAACATACAGGTATCCTGGAGAACATTTTATATGCACCAAAGAATGTGTATCCTGCTATTGTTGGGTGGGGTGTCCTATAGATGTCTAGTAGGGCTAGCTGGGTTTCTGGTTTGTATTTAAAATGTTTATTTATTTGTTTGACAGAGAGCTAGAGAGAACCAGAGAGCACAAGCCCGAAGAATGGCAGAGGGAGAGGGAGAAGCAGGCTCCAATGTGGGGCTCCATGCCAGGACTTTGGGATCATGACCTGAGCCGAAGTAAGAGGCTTAACCTACCGAACCACCTAGGTGCCTGGGGCTAGTTGGTTTATAGCGATGCTTAAATTCTTGATTTTTTCTCATTTCCTTTTATGTGTATATTTAAGATTTTTTTTTAAGATTTTATGCATTTATTTGACAGAGGGAGAGATATCACAAGCAGGCAGAGAGGCAGGCAGAGAGAGAGGGGGAAGCAGGCTCCCCGCCGAGCAGAGAGCCCAATGTGGGGCTCGATCCCAGGACCCTGAGATCAAGACCCGAGCCGAAGGAGGAGGCTCAACCCACTGAGCCACTCAGGAGCTCCTAAGATATTTTCATAAGTATCATGTCACCATGGGGATTACAATTACCATCTTTTAAAAATTATTTATTTATTTATTTATTTGCTAGAGAGAATGCACGTGAGAGCGCACAAGAGGGGTAGCAGCAGAGGCAGAGGGAGAAGCAGACTCCCCATAGAGCAGGGAGCCCAACGCAGGACTCTGGGGTCACGACCTGAGCCAAAGGCAGACACTTAACCAAGTGAGCTACCCAGATGTCCCACAATTAACATTTTAAATTGACAATAATTTTGCACTGATAGCAATTTAAGTTGAGCAACATAAAAACTGCTCCTATATGGCTCCACCCTCCTCCTCTCTATAGCAAATTTTTTCACAAATTGTATCTTTATACATTATGTGTCCATTAACACAGATTTCTAATTTTTTATGCATTTGCAGTTAAAAAATATTTAAGTAATCTCTGCATCCAATGGGGGGGGCTCAAACCTATGACCCTGAGATCGAGAATCACACGCTCCTCCAACAGAGCTGGCCACGTGACCCTTTAATGCTTTTGTATTTTAAATCATGTAGGAGTGACACCTGGGTGTCTCCGTGGCTAAGAGTCTGGGTTTAGCGCAGGTCCTGATCACGCTCAGTGGGGAGTCTGCTTCTCTCCCTCCTTCCTGTTCCATAGTCAGTCTCTCTCTCCCTTTCTCTCTCCCCACACCTTTCCCTCTCCCTCCCCCTCTGGCTCTCAAATCAATCAATCAGTGAGTCAATCATGTAGGAAAGAGAGTTATAACCCCAATATACAATTTTATATTTTTCTATGTAGTTACCTTTATCAGAGTTTTTTATTTCTTTGTATGTCTTCAAATTTCTCTGATTTCCATTCACTCTTTTCCTTATTATTTCCTTCCTTTTGCTTGGAGTTTACTTCAGTCTCCTTTTCCTAGTTTCCTGAGCTTAGATTATTGAACTGAGACTTCTTTTTATCTCGTGTGAGCCTTTATTACACACACTTACCTCTCAGCACTGCCCTCACTATATCCTGCAAATTTTGATATGTTGTGTCTTCATTTCATTCAATGAAATATATATATTTTTATTTCCCTAGAGTGTTCCTCTTTGACCCATAAATTATTTTTAAAAGTGTTGTTTAGTTTTCTAGTGCTTGGAGAGTTTCAGATGATCTTTCTGTTGTTGATTTCTAGTTTGATTTCACTGAGAACACACTCTATGATTTCAAATGCTTTTTCGTGTGTCGAGGTGTGTTTTATGGCCCAGAACATCGTCTGTATTGGGATATAGTCAGTGGGCACTTGGAGGGATTGTATATTCTGCTGCTGTTGAATTCAGCATTCTATAAATGTCCACTGGTTTCCACTGTCTGATGGTGCTATTGAGTTCTTCTGCATTGTTGGTGATTTTTCTGTCTAGTTGTTACCTCAGTGGTTGAGAGAAGTATATTATTAATCGTGGATTTGTCCGTTTCTCTTTTTAGACCTATCAGTTTTTGCTGCTTGCATGATGTATCTTTTCTATCCCTCTTCCCCCAGCTGCTTCTATATTTGAAGTGTTTCTTATAGGCAGCACATAGTTGGTTTTTAAAACTCACTCTGCCAATATATTTTAATTTTTTTTTAATTTTTAAAAAAAAGATTTTATTTATTTATTTGACAGACAGAGATCACAGTAGGTAGAGAGAGTGGAGGAAGCAGTCTCCCCGCTGAGCAGAGGGCCCGATGCAGGGCTCCATCCCAGGACCCTGGGATCATGACCTGAGCCGAAGGCAGAGGCTTTTACCCACTGAGCCACCCAGGTGCCCCTCATTGGTGTATTTAGACCATCACACTTATAATAATTACAGCTGTGCTAAGACATATCTCCCTCCCCCCACCTCCGTGTGTTCTCTCTGTTATTTATTTCCTGTTTTATTTTTCTGGCTTTTTGTGGAAGAATGTGGACATTTTTTTATAATTCCATTTTATTTTATCCATAGTGTTTTTGAGTGTCTTTTTGCATAGCTTTTTAGTGGTTGCTGTTGGTATTATGTTATGTGCACGTACCTTACGGCAGTCTGCTGGAACCACCATTTCCTGATTTTCGTGAAGTGTAGAAACCTTACGCTCTTTACATCCCTTTACCCACTTTCATTGCTGCCAGGTGGGGTGTGGGGTTGTGGGCTCCCAGTGTGGCCTTGATCAACATTGTGCGTGGAGGAGGAAGAGGCAAGAGCAGGCTCCTTACTGGCCAGCAGACATAAAAGTCCTGGCTCTCTGGGCCTCATCTCCCACAATGGTGGGGGTGTCGGGGCACCCTGACTCATGAAGGTAGATGGAAGTCGCCAAATCCTCGCTTGACCAGCTTGACCTGCTGATGTGCATAGGGCCACAGTTTTTGCAGTGGTGTTTGGCTGGAGTAGAGCTCAGAGCTGTCTAAAAGTTCTGTTCTGCTGGCTTGTTCCTTTCCTAGTCCTTTGACTAGAGAAAGCAGGCTTTGGGGGCTGTTTCATCTCTTCTGTACCCACTGGCTTTTTTGGCTAGCCAGTTCCAGCTTCTTTGGCTCCAAGGTGGGGATCTCTGAGGCAGAAAGAAACCCACGGAACTCCCCACCATGTCATTCCTGGGGACCTGAGGTCCCTGGCTGGTTTGCCTTCTCTTCACCTTTCAGAGTTTTCTGACGCTTTTTTTTTTTTTTTTTAAGAATTTATTTATTTATTTGACAGAGAGATAGAGAGCACAAGCAAGCAGAGCAGCAGGCAGAGAGAGAGAGAGAGAGAGAAGCAGGCTCTCTGCTAAGCAGGGAGCCTGATGCGGGGCTCGATCCCAGAACTCTGGGATCATGATCTGAGCCGAAGGCAGCTGCTTAACCAACTCAGCCACCCAGATGCCCCTCTTATGCTTGTTTTATATATAGTGTCCAGGGTTTTTAGTTAGCAGGACAAAGAAAAGAAAGATCTGCTTTATCTTCCTGGAAGAGTGAGTAGAGAAGTAGGGTCACTTGACGAGCCCCCCCCACCCCGGTCTGCATTTTACTGATTACATTCCTATGTAATTTATTGTGCCCCTCCATCCACTGCATTTTCCATCTATGGTGGTTACATTTAGAGGCTTTGGTTACATTTAGATCTGACTTTTAGACGGGAATATTTCACGGGTGTGCTGTGTTCCTCGGCCAGGAGGCTCACGATGCTGAGCGTTTTTGCCTGCCATTTGCAGCCTTCATTGGCCCTCGTGCGGATTCATTAACTGATCAGGGATACAGATGGCTTTTATATTATTAAAAGATGCCAACCTCAATTAGAGTTTTGCAAATGAAATTTTAAAGCATGGGATACTATTTTTTCATCCACCAGGCTGACAAAGATCAAAGAGTGTGAACATGGATGCTGGCGAGGGTGCAGGAGACAAGCAGTTCCCTGGGATGACAGCTTCGGCTGTCTCCATCGACACAACAAACGCACAGATCTTTTGGCTCAGCGATTCTGCTTCTATGAATATCCCGTGCGTATACATGTATATGTGCAAAAGGATGGACTTGCCAGGTTGTTGATTGCAGTATTGTCTGGATTAGAGAAGGAACTAGGAAATTGTCCCTCCCTCAAGGCGAATGTTCCAGCCGGTGTACTTAGTACACAGCTTCACAAGTTGTGGCAGATGTGTTGGTGCCCCAGCCATGCGCCCTCAGCCCATCCTCAGAAGTCCTGTGCAACTTTGGTGATGGTTCTCATTCAAAGCAACAGTCACCTTGTCTTTGAGACTACAGGCTCCTTTGTGCTTGGCACAAGCATGGGGCAGGTAGGACCCGCTAAGTGCTGAGGAGAAATCACACAGGAGTAGCCCTCAAGCAATGAGGGATGGGAATTGGAGAAATACCTCAAAGGTATTATCCCTAGAATATTCCACAGGTCTTTCAAAGGATCCCCTGGGAAGGAGCCCCATTGTCTGAGGTGGCCACATGTCATTGTGCCCTGTCTTGGCTTCCTGTCCCTCCCACTTAAACTACTTAAACCTGAATCCTTACTTTCAGACTTTGCTTTCAGGGGATCTGCAATAAGACGCACAGAGCTTTGGGCAGTCAGAGCCTCAAGACTAGTCCCCTCAGGGGTCTGAAGAGCAGTGGTAGTGGGTGTGGGAATGGTCTGACACATAGCCTAATAACACATTTATGGGGCCGATGTCATTCTTGAGCATTTAAACATAAAACCTGCATTTAATCTGCATAGCCACTCATGACTATCATCTTCATTTTACAGGTGAATAAACTCTGGCACAGAGATGTCAAGACACTTGTCCAAGGGCATCCAGCTATCCCAGGAAGTATAGTTTTGGAGCCCTGCTCCCAACCTCTACACAGCCTCTCTCTCTTCTGGCCCTCACTGCTCCACCAGGATGAGTGGAGCATGGCCAAGGTTGGGCTCTTCCTGGACATCTACTGCAGGGGTCAGCCACAAAGCACGTGGCCGGCCAGCTCCACAAGGACCCTCCACTGAGTCTGTGGAACCATTTGTTTTCCAGGTGCCCAACGAGCTTGGCATGAAGCCCAGGTGAGACTGATGTGCCTAAAAGGGATGGCCAACAGCTGCAGAGAGATGCCCGCCACATAAATGGTTAGCAAATAAAGCCTTTATCGTTATTTTAATTTATTGCTATTATTTTTACAAGGCAAGAGGACAGGGAACAGTTTTTCTTTTTTTGGCAGGGGGTAGGGGCACTGTTTTTCACACAAGCAGTGCAATTTGAGCCAAGCCTTCCCAATGTGGGGACTGGTCATTTCCCTGCTCAGCAACAAATTTACAAACTGTCTTGTTGGATAGCCACTACATTGTTTGTATTCCTCTTTATTTAAGTATTCTCTACACCCAAAGTGGGGCTGAAACTCACAATCCCAAGATCAAATCTCATGTTCTACTGACAGCCAGCCAGGTGCCCTTGGTACTAGTGTTTTAGGAGTGACTTCCTTAGTACCTGGCTGGCTGTGGGTAGGACAAGCAACTCTTGATCTCAGGGTCAGGAGTTCAAGCCTCGCACTGGGTGTGGAGCTTACATAAAAAAAGGATGACTTCCTCAAACTTTAAGATTGACAAATATGATCTCAATAAATTTATGTCTTATTTGATTTTTTTAATAACTGTCCATGTACTAATGTTAGAATTCTGGTCATATTTAGTATTAATTCCCTCCTAAATTATTTAAACCACCTCATTTCAGTAGGTTCACGCATGATTAGCTTGAATAATTTCATGTAAAAAGCCTTGTGAATTCTTATGAAATTTAAATGGTCTCAGTTCACAGTCTGTCCCTTTCTTTTTTCCCTCCTTTCGTAGTCTTTCTCTCCCTCCTTTCCTCTCCGTGCGCTATCTGGCCTTGCCCAGTTTTAGTAACAGTTATAATTTTCTCAAAAAAAAAAAAAAAAAAGGATTTGAAAGCTTTATATCATTTCCTGTGTTCTGGAACTTATCATTAATTTAAAATACCTGAAATGAAAAAGTTCATTTTGATTTGAAATTCACTTGAATATAGCATTATACTTGTCAATTAACTAAAGGGAAGAACTGTGGAACATTCAAATATAATTTCAATTTTAAGTTTTGGATTGTTAAAATTTTTCTTTTATCACCTACTTGGGGCTATGAAGTCTCTTGTTGATGCTGACTACCAAGAATTTGAATGAGACGTCATTATTAAAAAGCCTTGATCAGGAATTGTGTGAACCATTTTGATTATAAAAGTTCGTATAAAATAAATAATGTATTCATTGTTTCAATCGAAGAATACTTATATGAAATGTATTTCATCTTCCTCCTCATAAAAATAGTATATAGAAATGAAATGGACTTTCCCTTAGGACCCACATAGGCAGTCTGAAACCCCTCCCAACTTTCCCTCAGCGTGCAATTCCAGTATTTTATGCATGTGCCATGGCATGTATAAGGTTGGAAATCACCGAGTTTGAGGTCTGGGTAAAACACTACACAGCTAGAAAAAATAATGAAGCTGCCATGAGTGTTGATAACTTGAAGCTGCACGATGAGTACACAGGGATTCATGTTATGAATATGGAAACTTCTGTAAGATACCTTATTTAGGGGCAAAAGGCAAAGCAGTGTGTATCTGCTACCATTAGTGTAAAAAAAGGCGAGGGGGGTGGTGGTGCGGTGAGGATCAAAATATATTTGTATCTATGTATTTGCCTGTATGTGAAAAGATGTTTCCAGATGATCAAAAATCTGAAGAGGGGGCCTGAGCGGCTAAGATAAAAGGGCAGGCGCAAGGGACTCACTGTGGGGGTAGAGGTGCGGGGTGGGGGGGGGGAGATTGGAGACTTTGGTGTTGAACTACGGAGAATGACGACCCTGAGTCCTAGGAGAGCCCTGTGAAGCTCTGAATACGGTACCCCAAGTGTGGAAGTGTAGAGATCCCTCTGGCGACCAGGACGGAGGAGACACCAGAGAAATCTGGCCCAAGGCAGAGTGGGGTTAGGGGCGCCGCGGAAGGGCAGCTGCAGTAGGCGTGGCTTCAGGTCTCACCGCCCCCCCCCCCTAGCCACCAGAGGGCAGCCAAGTCCGCTCCTGAAAGCGGGCGGGGCGGAGCGTCCGAAGCAGGCCCCCGCCTCCAGCCCCGCCCCCGGCTGGAGCGCCCGCCCCTGAAATCCTCGATGATCCTTCTCCCAGACCCCTCCGGGACCACCGGCTGCTTGGAGTCACCGCTGCTGCGCCTCCCCATGCAGTCCCCTGCCAAGCTCTGTTGCGTTATTTTAGTCTTGACCATAATCGTGTGAGATGGGTACTGCCATTAATCCCATTTATTAGAGGGTGAAGTGAGAGCATTGAGAGGGTAGGTAACTAGCCCAAAGTCAAAAGCCCAAGAATGGTACCTGGCCTGCCCACCCTGAGAACCAGAGCCTAAATCAAACCATGGCTTCTTCACTGGTCTCCAGGTGTCCACTGGGCTCCCTTCTAGACCTTCTCCACAAAGGGTGCTTCTGTTTTGGGGGCTCTAACAGGGTGTATCACTCCCTGACTTACAACTTCCCTTTGGCTCTCACTGGCCTCAGGATCAAGATCACTCCCCTCACCCCACCTCTCTGGCAGTCTTGACCCAGGAGCCTCTTCTCAATTCCACACACCAGCTATCCTTTCCTTCTGCCTGAAGAACACTCTTACTCATCCTGCGCACTTGCTGCTTCTTGACATGGACCACTCTTCTGGCTTCCCCCTTTCTTTTAGTTAACTCATACACTCTTCCCGCCCTAACTCACCACTTCTTCTAGGGAGTCTAGACAAGCTCAGGTCCCCCTGTTACATACTCTTGGGCACTCACTATGAGCCTTTTTGGTTGTACTGGCCTCAGACACGTGCTACACCTTTCTAATTATAATGGTGTCACACCCCCAAAACTCCAATCACCTTTGATTCCTCTTTCTTTCTTCAACTACCTCTAATCCATTAGTAAATCTTGTGGGATTTGCCTCAAGTCTGGAGGTGCCCAGGTGGCACAGTCGATTGAGTGGGGACTCTTGGTTTCAACTCAGGTTAAGACTAGGGTCATGAAATGGAGCCCCGCATCAGGCTCCCCGTTCAGCATGGAGTCTGCTTGAGATTCTCTCTCCCTCTGCCCGTCCTGCTCATGCTCGCTCTTAAATAAATCTTTTTAAAAATTTTTAAGATTTTTGGGCACCTGGGTGGCTCAGTGGGTTAAGCCACTGCCTTCGGCTCAGGTCATGATCTCAGGGTTCTGGGATCGAGTCCCGCATTGGGCTCTCTGCTCAGCAGGGGGCCTGCGTCCCTTCCCCTCTGCCTGCTTCTCTGCCTACTTGTGATCTCTCTCTCTGTCAAATAAATAAAATCTTTAAAAAAATTTTTTAAGATTTTTATTTATTTATTTATTTATTTTTTAAAGATTTTATTTATTTATTTGACAGAGAGAAATCACAAGTAGATGGAGAGGCAGGCAGAGAGAGAGAAGCAGGCTCCCCGCCGAGCAGAGAGCCCAATGCGGGACTCGATCCCAAGACCCTGAGATCATGACCTGAGCCGAAGGCAGCGGCTTAACCCACTGAGCCACCCAGGCGCCCCAAGATTTTTATTTATTTGAGAGAGTGAGTGAGAGAGACAAAAAGAGCGTGAGTGGGGATAAGGGGTAGAAGGAAGGAGAGAAGCAGACTCTCCTGCTGAGCAGGGAGCCCAATGCAGGGCTCGATCCTAGGACCCTGAGATCATGATCTGTGCTGAAGGTAGTTGCTTAATGGCTGAGCCACCCAGGTACCCCCATAAATACATCTTTTAAAAAAAAAATGTTACCTCAAGTCTGACTCCTTCCTACCTCTTTCCCACTAGGTCCTTCATCAGTCTAGCCATTCTTTTCTCATGGTCACCTGGCTTCCACCTTTGCCCTCGAACGGCTAGACCCATCCTTATATTTGTGTGTCTCCCCAAGAATGGAAGTTCCATAAAGGAAGAGCTTTGTTCACTGCAAGATCACCAGTCCCTAGGAGTGTGCCTGGGCAGAGCAGGGCTCAGTAAACACTTGCCGAGTGGCTGTTCCCCCAGAATGTCAGTTCCTGAGGGCAGGGACTGTGTCCATCCTGTTCACACATGCCCCAGTGCTCAGCACACAGCAGGTGCTCAAAAAAAAACCCCATCATTGAGCAGGTGGAGAACTTCAGGCCCAAACTGAAGAAGGGACTTGTCCAAGGCCTCTCCTGACGGCAGCAGAGCCAGCTGTGGTGCCCAGCTCCCCCGCAGAACGTGCTGCCAGCCGCACAGCCCCTCCCTCCTTCCCCAGCCCCGGGCACACAAGAGCCCAGGCCCTTTGCTCAGAGTCAACACAGTTTATTACCGAACTGCACTTTCACCTTCACACAGACTATTTCAAAGAGCTGGAACAAGTGTGGGGTGGGGGCTGGGGGGGGGGGACAGGTGCCCCTCAGGAGCCAGGACCCCCAGCTGGCTTCCCCAGACCAGGGCAGGGGAGGGAGCATCAGGCCGTTCAGTCTCCGGGCACCAGCTCTCCACGTGCACACGCACAGCAAGCCAGCAGCTCCTCACACATAAATACAGACACGCTTAACAAAAATAGTATATCATCTTCACAAGGAATAAAAACTAGTCTCGAATATGTACAGCAGAGAGCCCGGGATGGCCAGGGGTAGGCCGGGACCCCCAGGGATGAGACAGGCGGCCACGGGTGGAGTAGAGGAGAGGGAGGCCTGAAGGACACTGGGCCAGGCCACTCCGACCTTGGCAGCCCTGCGGCCCAGGCTGAGTGGGGGTGGAGCACACATCCGGCCAGGTAAGACTGGCCCCTCCTGCCACCCTCACCTTCATCCTGTGCATCAGGGTCTCCCTCCTGCCCTTCCTGCCTGAGGTAGGGAAGACTCTAGGGCTTCCGCAGCTGCTCCCTGTAGCTCCCCTTCACCTCTGGGCCAAGGCCCCCCAAATCCCTAGACTCCATGGGCGGCAGCCCAAGGCAAAGATGCCACAGGCTGATCTTCTTGCAGGAAGTGAGGCAGCTGAGGCCATCAACAGCTCTGGGGCACCTGCCTTGGGCCCAGTTGGTCCCTCAGTCATGGTCATGGGAGCCAAGGGAGGGGAAAGGGAAAGGAACTGGGGTGGTGCTAAACTGCAAGGGCCACCCCAGCTTTGGCATGCGGCGCTTCCTGCAGCTACAGCCTCCTCCTTTCCGGGTGGGGCTGGCCTCTAGCCAGAGGCTTCTGGAGGACATAGGGGTTGGGGTCAGGGACTCTGGCCAGGCCAGAGGTGGGAAGGGGGTCCTGGTCCTTATTTCTTTATTCCAAGCAGCTTGAATCCCTAATTAGTCAGAAGTGGCCCCTAAGTGGCTCCTGGGAAAGTGGGGATGGAAGAGAGGGGTGCCTAGGTCCTGGGAGGGGAAGGGAATGATCAATTCTGAGGCCACAAACATCAAAACGAAGGCAATCTAGTCTCTCCTTCTGGCGAAAAAGGTCAGAAAACTCACCAGCTCCCTGGCAGGAAAGCATTCTTGGGGAGGCAAAGGGGTCGGGGGCTTCCACCAATCAGGCAGGGCCCTCCAGCTCCTAGCTACAAACACCCCCACTCCTGCCAGCTTCCATGGGGCAGATTTTGGGGAAACCTTGTGGGTTCTGAGGCCAGGAGAACTGACGTGTAGGGAAGGCAGCTCTCACAGAAGCATGGTAGATTCTAGAAAACTAACTGCAGGGGACCAGGTCTAGGCCCAACCCTGCTATGGGTATGTGGCCATAGATGGCATGTAGTGGTTCTCCTGGTGGCAATGGTGGCTGGACAAAGGGATGTGGTGGGGGCAGGACAAGGGTGGGAGGGTAAGTGGGTGGTCAGTGTCTGGTCATTTCCGACTGAAGAGTGAGCCCAGCAGAACCACGCCAGCCACAGTCATGCCTGTCAGGAACCAGCGGTTGAAGCGCTCCTGGCCCTTCCGGCTCTCGGCTGCTGCATTGTTCCCGTAGAGTTCCACGAAAGTGTCCTGCAGTGGAGAGAAGAGAAAGGAGGGTGCTGTCTGAGTCCTCTGTCAGTAATGTGGGTGGGTGGGAGAAGGGGCCCGGCCACCTGCATGCAATGGTCATTTGAAGATTTATTTATTTATTTATTTAAAGACTGATTTTAGGTGATTCACAGACCTATACCCGTGTGTCAAATAATACACTTTTTTAAAAAAAGGTTTTTATTTATTTATTTATTTGACAGACAGAGATCACAAGTAGGCAGAGAAGCAGGCAGAGAGAGAGGAAGGAAGCAGGCTCCCCGTTGAGTAGAGCCCATTGCTTGATCCCACTGGAATCATGACCCGAGCCGAAAGCAGAGGCCTTAACCCACTGAGCCACCCAGGCGCCCCCAAATAATACATTTTATGTTAATAAAAGTTAAAAAAAAAAAGATTGATTTTATTTATTTGAGAGAGAGAGAGACTGAGAGAGGAACACAAGAAGGGGGAGTGGGAAAGGGAGAAGCAGGCTTCTCTTCCCAGCAGGGACCCAGGACCCTGGGATCATGACCTGAGTTGAAGGCAGAGACTTAACCAACAGAGCCACCCAAGTGTCCCTGCAGCGGTGATCTGAAAAACTAAGGCCATCTATGCCCACTCTGGGCCAGATAAAGGGTTCAAGGCCGCCCTCGTTCCTGCCACCCCGCTGGGGACGGTCAACAAGCATTATTGCTGAGGTAACGAGCATTATTGCTGAGGTAACGAGCATTATTGCTGAGGTAATGGTGCAAAGCTGGGAAGGGTTTTGTCCAAGGTGAGCAGGCTAAAAAGTGCTACTGGAGAACCTGCAGTGGGAAAGAGGCTGGGGCAAGGAAGCCACAGGACGTTAGGTTAGTGAGAGCTGACCTGTGTGTGGTCTGGAAGCCAGGAGTTGAGTCTGTGCATAGTGTAGAACAATTAGGCCTTAGCCTTCCCGTGATGGGACTGAGGCAGGGAGGGAGAGGGGACAGGGCTAAATTCCCAGCGATTCAAGGGCAGGCCAGCTCTGGACACTACTGGGCTGTGGCTCCTTCTCCCCCTGGAGAATGGAGGGCCGGGTGATGGGTACACAGAGAGGGCAGAGTAGAGGGACAGCTACTCTGATGCAGGACTGGCATGGGATGGGGTCTGTGAGGCCAAGCCCACCCCCGCCCCCCCAAGGTGTGACTTGGGGCCCAGGAGGAGGTGAGCAACAGCCCTCAGCCCTGAGGACGTCAGGAGTGAAGCACATGATATGGGGAAGGTGGGGCTGTGGCTTAAATTACACAGCCTAGGGAGGAGCCAGCCTGTGGGGCAGGGAGAGGAGGGCTGCAGCACCCTTTAAAGGGTAAGCTTTGCACCCCATCTGTCCTTTAGTTCTCCCAACAATGCTGCAGTGCAGGCCTTCTCTCCCCATTTACAGACCAGGAACCCCTGGGCCTAGGGAGCGTGTGTGTCTAGAGTGTGAATGGATCACAGATGAATGAACACAGAGCCCATGGGTCCTCATTTCCACTTGGTCCCAACTGGCTGAGGGGTGGCTGTTCCCTCAGACAACACCTGCCATCTCTAGTTGGTTCCAAGTTCCACCAGGCCAGTCTGCTCACTGTGAGACCTGCCTGGCCCTGCTTTTGGTCTTATTAACCCACTCAGTTCACACTCCACATGGAGGATTTTTAAACCCATAGATCAGACCACGGCACGCCTGGGCTTAAAGTCCTCCCAACAGCTTTGCCTTGCACTTAGAAAGCCGTTGTCATTTCTGCTCACATCCCTGGTACCTAGCAAAATGCCATGCGCACTAAATGGCCAGGATGACTCAAACACTCCTTAATATTTATTAAGCCATTAGGAAGGCAGCAGTAAGCTAGAGCCCTTACCATAATGTTTACCAGGTATTGTGGAAACAAACAGCAGAAAAAGCCCCTCCGTTCCGACCACATCTCTCCTTCCCATCTCATCCCACGCTCTCAGCCTTCCCCAGGCTTCCCATCACATGTTGAATAAAGTCCCCACTCCTGACCATGGCCAGCGAGATCAAGAGGGACCTGCTCCCTCCTTCCCCACTGCACACTCATCACTGGCCTCCTTGCTTTTTCTCGAACATCTGCTCAGGAGCTCGCAGTTCTCCCTCCCTGGTGCACCTGACCCCAGATCACCACCTGCTTCACTCACTCTCCCCCATTTCACTCCTGAATCTGCTCAAATGTCTTCTCTGTGGGAGGCCTGCTTTGGTCACCTCTTCTAAAATGATACCATCCTCATCTCTCTCTACCTTGCTTGATTTTTCTTCCCAGCACTTTTTATAACCACATTCGACACTTTGTTTTTGTTTTGTCTCCTGCACTGGGCGTGGCTTGACAAGTGCAGAAATCCTGTCTTGTCTCTGTATGCTCTGTGCCTGGAACAGTGTCTGGCACATACTGGTGCTCAACAAACATACGAGTCGAGTGAAGGTACTACAAGTCTGTCAAGTGCCAGGCAGTTACCCATTACCTTCACTAGGTAGATTTGAGCCCCACTGTCACACTGGATAGGGTAGACCAGTCCCCCAGCTAATAGGCAGCAGAGCTGGGATCAGAACCCAGGGCTGCTCTGTTCCAAAGGATGTATGCTATAGCAGGACACTTCCCTATGTGGTGGGGCTGGGATGATCTGTCCTGTCAGGAGGGCTAAAATGGATTCTAGGGGGGCACCTGGGTGGCTCAGTCGTTAAGCGTCTCCCTTTGGCTCAGGTCATGATCCCAGGATCCTGGGATTGAGCCCCGCATCGGGCTCCCTTTTCAGTGGGGAGCCTGCTTCCCCCCCCCCCTCTCTCCCTCTGCCCTTGCGTTATGTTCCCTCTCTTGCTGTGTCTCTGTCAAATAAATAAAAATAATCTTAAAAAAATATAAAATGGATTCTAGGAAGAGGGATGAGGGGTGGGGCTCAGAGGGAGCCTTGGGTCTAGGGAGAGAAGGGCAGGGGTGTGGATATGATTCCCTATCTTTCCCCCTTCATCCTGGCTAGCCTGGGTGCTGGCGGACACCATAAGAAAATTCTTCTAAGAGTTACCATTTTTTCTGGTCCTAAGTAAAGTAGGCCCAAATGGAGTAACAAGAAAGATGGATCCACAGGGGGGCGAGTCCTGGACTATTGGGAGCATGGGAGAAGTGAGACCAAGGCCAGAAAGACCTGGCTATCCCAAGGGGCCCAATGTCTCACAAGAAACCAGGGAAACTGGGGTTGCAGCCAAAGTGGGAGAGGCCTGGTTCCCTTGATGGGAACTTTCCTAAAGTAGAGGGCTGGCAGCCACAGGAAACTTTCCTCTCTGGGGCTGGGTTGGAGTAAACAGGCCCTGTCCCTGCAAGGGCACAAAGCACTCACTGTCCAGGAACAGTCATTCCAGGGTGGAGGGAACATTCTCATTTCAGTGTCATAGAGAACAAGACTCTGACCTGCCCAGCCCCTGACTCGCGCATTCCTGGCCAGGACAAACTTCATCTCTTCAGGAGCTCCTCCTCCTGGGGAAGAGGAGAGTACAGTTTCCAGAGGCTGTGGATTCTGGGGACTACTTTTGCAGACAGAACATGAGCAAAATGGGGTGTGCTATATCCGGGGCGGGTGCTGGGGAGGCAGTGGTGTGGTATATTTAGCTCAAGGTTCACACGACACACTTGGAAACAAACACAGCCATTTTCTCAGTGGGCGGTTGCCCCGGATAAATAAACAGCATTAAAGGGCAGCCCAGTTCTGGAAAAGCAGAGATAAGCCCAGAGCTCTTCAATGGTTCCCACTAGTTTCAGCCAGAGCTGGCATGGTGGGCAGGGGGGTGAGATCCTAAGGGTGGGTTGCAGAAAGTCTCTGATGTCACAGAGGCTTTCAGGAGACCTAGGCCTGAAGCTGTGACTGCTGACATGGGATGATCCATGCAGGGGTTTTCAGGGCCACTAGGGACAATGGCTAATGACCTCCATGGCAGGATCATGGACCCCCAGTCAGGCAGACCCCACAAGTTATTAAGGCCAACCCACCTGCCTATTCTATAGTTTCACACAGCTCAACTGTGGTTGAGTTTAGACTCAGAATCGCCTTCTGACTTGACATCAGGGCCCCTCAGAGGCAGGGGGTGGGTGGGGAGCCAAGAACCAGGGTCCCCACGAAAAGCCTAGGGTGGGACCACTCTCAAGGTCCTGCCTCCAACAGTGCTGGCCAGATACATGGAACGGACCGACATGACATACTCCAAAGTGTTGCTCACCCCTCCCTGTGTGTCCTCTAACTGGTCACCCTCCCCACATCATCTTCCTCGGTACCAACCCCTCCTCAGCTTATGGGACTCTACAATGAGTGTCTCCTTTGTGTTTGCAGGGTTTGGGACTCTCACTCACACCATAAATATTTCTGGAGTGCAAACCCTGCTCCGAGCCCAGCACTGAAGACACAGCAGTGAACAAGACGAACAAGATCTACTTTTTCAGAGCTTACGCTCCAGTCTGCACGCTCTCCATGGAGGGCGATCTCTGCCAGTGGGGCAAAGCAAAAAATTCCTGGACACTACAGTGGTTTGCGGTGTTCCATGGGGCCACAGCACATAAAGAGGTACAGAGTACAGCTGTGGTATTCAAGTGTCATGGGAAGGCAATTAGGACAAGAATGTAGAAAAAGATGCCTTGGGGGTGGGCTGGGGATAAGAAAAACAGGTTGAGAAACACTGTCCTAGTGGGAAGCAGAGAGAATACGGAAGGAGACAATTTCAGAGATGATGGGGTTTGAAGACTGTAAGTCATGGGGAGGTGACAGAGAACACCTGGGACGGACTGATACGGGAGGAATGGTCAGAAAAGGTCTCCCCAGAGAAGTGAAGTTTGAGCGGAGTGAGAGCTGAAAGTCAAGGTGGCAGTGGCTAAGGGAGGATCAAAAATCTTGGGTAAAAAAGAGCACGTTTCGCAGTAGCAACAAGTGCAAAGGCCCTGAGGTGAGAGTGGGAGGCAGAGTGTCCCTGAACTGAGACCAATTGGTGTGTCAGTTTCCCCGCCTCAGTCTGGGGGCTCAGTGTAGGCAGGGACCAAGTCTGACCCATGTCTGCAGCCAGGCCTGTCCAGAGAGGCACAGGCGGACTACAGTTAGATCTCTGCCCAGAGGCCAACTGAAGAACGCAGGCCACAACAATTCCCCTAAGGCAGGCCCTGCCCCCCAACCTGCCAGGGGCTGAAGCACAGTGCTTACTTGAGTCTGATCAGTCCTCTGACGCCCACCCTTCTCTCTCACCTCGGTTTCCATGCAGCTTCCTAATGTGACCTTGAGCAGCCCAGTATCCTCACTTGCTAAATAATAATAATATAATAACAAGTGCTATTATGGCAACTGACCTTCATTACACACTTGAATGCTTTAGTTGTGTTGAGCACTGAGCTAAAGCACTTTACCTTGACTAGGCCATATTCCCTGATTCCATGTATAACTACATTCATTTGAGTCATTTTTTGGTCCTATGACTGTGTCTGGTTTTGCCCTCTTCTCTAGAACCTGATGCTGTACCTGGAGCATGGCAGATGCCATTCTTAATGAATCTATTTTATAACTTTTAAAAAGGATTTTATTTTTAAGTAATCTCATACCCGACATGGAACTTGAACTCACAACCTTGAAGTCAGGAGTCACACGTTCCACCTACTGAGCCAGCCAGGTGCCCCTGTAATTTTTTTTAAGCAAGCTCTATGCCCAACATGGGGCCTGAACTCACAACCCCAAGATCAAGAGTCGCATGCTCTACTGACTGAGCCAGCCAGGTGCCCCCTAATTAAATCTATTTTATTTTTTAAAATTTATTTATTTAAACATTTTATTTATTTACTAGAGAGAGAGAGGAAGAGAGAGCAGAGTGGGGTGAAGGGAAGAGGGAGAAGCAGAGCAGGGAGCCTAATGTAGGACTTGATCTCAGGACTCCAGGATCATGACCTGAACCGAAGGCAGTTGCTTAACCAACCGAGCCACCCAGACACCCCTAAATTTTTTTTGTGGAAGATTTATTTGAGAGAGCATGCTAGCTCACACAAATAGGGCGGGAGTGGGGCGGGGGAGGAGTGGCGGTGCAGAGGGAGAAAATTTCAAGCTCAGTCCCTGCTGAGCACAGAGCCTGATGCTGGGCTGCGGAGCTCCATCCACAACCCTGAGATCCTGACCTGAACTGAAATCAAGAGTCAGATGATCAACCAACTGAGCCACCCAGGTGCCCCTAAATGAATCTGTTTTAGATGAACATTTAAATGAAGGACTATTTTCATTTAACCCCCTAACATTTATCAATGTCCTTGCTCTACAGATGTGAAAATGAACGCTTCCAAGTTCACCCACCCTCTATCTAGGAAATGGTAGGACTGGGATTTGTCTGAGTTCTGATCTCTTGCTCATTCTGATGTCTGATCCTGCCAGCTCAGTCCCTGCTGTCCCTACCCACAGAGAACCTAACCTACACAGTAGCAGTGGCAGCAGATGCTTCCTGAGCACTTACCCTGCACGGAAAGCACTCTTCTTCTCAGCCCTTTCGGAAGATCAGTTCATTGAAGTGTCTTGCACTGCTGGGCAGTGGGTACTGCTGTTAACCCATCATACCGCTGATGGACCTGCAGCCCTCAGATCATCTGTGACTTGCCTGAGGTCACACAGTGACAGGGTTGCCTGCACCGGCAGTCTGGCTCCAGTGTCTGCTTCCAACCTCCAAAAAGGGACTGTGTTCACTTTCAAAACGATGATAATTTTCAAGGCCCCATAGTGGGCCAGGTGCATTCACTTCTCATACTGGAGGACCCCGGCCTACATCCGGGTAAAAACTGAGGCTCAGAGATACCAAGAGACCTGCTCAAAGAGGGTATGTAGGGAAGTCAGCTGCAAGGTCCAGTATATGTAGCAGCAAACCCCATATTCTGGGCCAGGGCTATAGCCTGAGTTCCTCTAGGAGGGGGAAGGTTGCCCGAGGCCACTAGCTGAATGAATGAGCTCTGGCCCCCAGCCAGCTGAGAGGAACTGGGTGCCACAGGAAAAGGATGTGACGAAGACCAGGAGGGAAAGTGAAACCCTTCCGTCCTGCTTCAGTGGGGGGAACAAGTGCTTGTGCCAGACGGGCCCTTCCTTCCTCTAGGGTGACTCTGGATGGCCCAGGCCCACCACTTCCTTCCTGCTTGGTTATTTTGGGAAAGAGGTAGGTGGAGAAGAGGAAGGGGCTCCTTGCAGCCCGGGGAAAGTGCCAGCGCTGTACATCAGCTCTGTACCTTGCCTTGGCCTTGTCATGGCCCACGAGCAGGCCATGAGTCACTTGCAGAGTCACTTTCTGTTGCTAGCCTCAGTTTCCCTGAGGGAGAGGCTGATATATGCCTGCCAAAGAGATAAATGAGGCCTTGTTAGGAGATCCCTGGGAGATGGCAGGAAGTGGGGATGGGGCAAGTGGAGAGGCCTTATCACTCTCTTGGCAGGGAGGTGCAGGCGGAGACTCGGAAGAAGTGAGGTTTGTGGTTGGAATCCACTTCCCTTGGCTTTCCCGGGGGGGTGGGGAGCTGTTGGCCTCAGCCATGTGAAAGGAACACAGCCCTCTCTCCTCCACCAGGGGTGGGGGTGGATTTGGATGTGGGAATTTAGAGAGGCAGCCCAGTTAGGGCAGAGGCAGAGATGGGTGACCACACTATGCTAGGGCAGCGCCAGTCCATCTAGCCCAGCTGTGGGCACCAAAGCAAGCCTCTCCACTTTGGAGCCTCAGTTTCTCCTACTCCAACCCCCCAAGGCAGTGGTGGTAAGATCAGGAGATGAAAGCACTTAGTAAAGCAGGGTGACCTCCGCGTTAACTGGCTGAAGTTGGTGTCATGCGGCGGGGGGAGGGGGGGACACGACTCAAGCCATTTGGGCTTTAGGGAATATTTGGAGACATCCTCACAGCAAACTTCAAGTTAATCGTTTTCCAACTCTGCCCGTCAGCTGCTAGCTTCTCCTCCCCCGCCTCCTCCCTCACCATTAGTTCTCAGAAGCTAAGCCTGACAGATGTGCTCATTTCTCAGAAAAGGAAGTGGTTGTGCCGGGAGGAGATAACACCTCCGCTGGGGAATTGAGAAAGCTATCAGGCCCAGCAGTACGTGTGGGCTCTCCACCTCCTCAGCTCAGAGCCAGGATGCCAGTCTTACGGGCAGAGAGAGACAACTCAGAAAAGCATTTACTGGAGCACAGATGCTTATGTAGGGGTTCACAACCTCTTTCCCTGGGAGTGATGACTGATATTTACTGAGCACTTACCATGTACCAGGCATGGTGCTAAGAGCTTAGTTCTGGACACGAATTTACTTAATCCATCGGATAACCCACAAAGTGTTATTGCTATTTTCCATGTTTCAGATGAGGAAAGGTGGGCAGAGAGGTCAAGGGACCCTCCCAAGGTCATTATAGTTCATAAATGGCAGAGCTGGGATTTGTATGCGGCAGTCTGGCTCCAGAGCACAGCACTTAATGGCTCCTGGGAGGCAGCTACATGCTCATATGCATGCGTTCTCTGGGATTCCGAGGCCTCCCGCATCTCAACTCTCTCCTCTCACCCCGATGATGCTGTATTTTTCTCATGAGTAGATGGCCACAGCCTTTCATTCTTCTCCCAGTGTCCTGGGTGAGGACCAAGGCTCACACTTAAGAAGAGTCAAGATACTCAAAGTGATCTTATAACATAATCATCCAACTTCCCACGTGATACACAAGCTCATTCCTAACATCCTCATTTCCTAGACAGGGTTTGGAAAGGTGGAGTGCTAAGGTCACATAGTAGTTCTTTTCACTCCAGATGGTCCATACTCGTGGGAGTTCACAGTCATCTCTAGGGCATCTCTGCTTGCACACTTGCACAGCACTTCGCTCTTGGACAGCTCTCTGAGAAAACATTTGCCTCTTTCACTCTACCTCCCCCCACTGGCTGGCATCAAGTTTGGTCCTCTTTCTCTGCCGCTTTCCTCCAACTCTGTCCCGAGGGCTACTCAAGAAGTCTGAGGAAGCTTTGCCGGCCTTCCTCTGCACCTGGACCAGGTTGTGCTCCTCTCCCAGCAGAACTTCCTCACTGGTAAAGTGGCAGGGCTACCTGGATGAAGCCAAGGCTGGTGACAAATTAACTTCTATTTCTCTACTGAGCTGGGCTGCCAGAGCAAAGAGTAGGCAGGTACCCAGTAAGTCTTGCAACGAGACTTATGACGTGTTGGCTTTGGACATCATCTATAAAATGGAGATTAAAGATGTGCTTATTTCACAAGAACACCATGAGGATTTGACAGTAATACACAATAGGCTCTTACAACTCTGCAGGGCACAGAGCAGACTCTGAATAAATGTTGGCTATTATGACTGTTCTTATTAGACCAGGGCTCAACTTCCATCTTAAGAGCTTTCTCCAGGGTCTGTAAGACCCTGCAGGATTTCCTCAGCTTTTTCTAGGGCCAGACTGCTTCATTCCTCATATATCATGTTCTCTTCAGCCTCAGGACCTTAGCCCATGCTGATCTCTCTGCCAAGGTCTCTCCTATTTATCTCTTAAGTCTTCACCTCCAAGTCATTCTTCAAGGAGGACTCCTGCTTTCCACCTCCCGGGCTCCTTGAGCTCTCTTGCCAGTTTGTTGAGCTGTTTATTTTTTAACTGTTTTTGTTTACATTCTGGTTAACATACAACGTAATATTAGTTTCAGGTGTACAATATAGGCCTTCAGCACTTCCATACATCACCCTGTGCTCCTCATGACAAGTGTACTCCTTAACAGGTCACCTGTTCCACCCCTCACCCAACCTTCAGTTCTCTATATGTTTCTTGGTTTGCCTTTCTCTCTTTCCTCTATGATCATTTGTTTCTTAAATTCCACACGAGTGAAATCATATGGTATTTTTTTCTGACTTATTTTGCTTTGAGCTGTTCATTTTTGCCCATGAGCTCTGTCTCTCAGGCCTAGCCCAGTGCTGAGCCCAGAGAAGGTGCAGATGAGTATAGCTGACTATGCGGATAGTGAGGAGGGTAGGGAAGAAAGGCCAGTTCCCTCTCTCTCTATCCCTATCCTCACTGCCTGGCAAAACTAGGGGGCGGCCCTGAGATACCAGGTGATTGGGCAGGGTGACTAGGACTCCCCAGATACCAAGTTCTTCCAGGCTCAGGGAGGGGGACAGGAAGTTTATGGAAAGGTTCTGGAAAAGGCATCTTTTGCATTATGTTGAGGCAACAGGCAGAAGGTACTGGGGCCAGCAACCTACAAAGAATAGGGATTGGTCTCTAGGGCCAACCCTCCTCCTAAAACTGTTTCCTTCTGGGGTCTATGCCTCCAAGTACTCCATGATCCAAAGGAGCCATTTGCTTCTTATTTCCACCCAAAGCTATCTCCATCATCTCATCTGGTGCTGTGAACGATGCTGCATGCTGTTAAGAAGGGAACACTAGGCAGAGAGTCAGCAGATGTGGATTTCGTGTCCCAGCACTATCACTGGCTTGCTTATGTTGAGTCTGTTCTCCTATCTGGGATACGAGGAAAGTCTGGGACTTCCCCCAGCTGTAAAATGAAGGGGATCATCCCAAGCACTCCTGCTAGTGCTGTAGCACAAAGAGGATGTAAGTGGCTCAAACACGGGAGGCTGAGTGACTACCTGAGTTCTGTCTCTGAAGGGTATTCAGCAGACCCAGTAGTTAGCATGGAATATAAGAGGCAACGTTCTGGTGAGGACATGTTGCCATAACAAGAGTCTGATCCTTCTCCACCTCGAGGCCTGCTAAGTCTTGCCCTCAAACCTGTAGGATTCTAAGGGAAAGGGCAATGGGTACATCTGTGACCCAGGGCAAGCTCCTCAGAGAGGCCAGATCCTGCCGGACTCTGCCCCTGCGGCCTCAACCTCTTCACCCCAGCACCACCTCCAACTAGTCCAAACAAGTCCCGGGTATTTTCAGCCACCTTTATCTGATCGGAAATGTTTGGAATTCCACAGCAGAAGGCAACAGCTCTGGAGGATTTGAGAAAGGGAGCAAATCCCTGTAACACCCTTCCCTCCCCTCTATACATATGAATGCGCGCACACGCACACGCACACGCGCGCACACACACACACACACACACACTCTCTCTCTCTCTCTCTCTCTCACTTAAGTAACCAAGAACTCAGAACTGAAGGTTGCTGCTGGGTTGCATTTCCTCCATTCTGGTTCCTTCTAGTCTTCTCAGTTCATCCCCACCCAAGTCCATCAGTCACCTCAAGGTACAGAATAGCAAGAAGCCCGAGATGGTGCTAGAGCCAGCCGGACTATCTGCAGCAGGGCGATGCAGGGGGTGGGGGGCCAGCAGGAGGTCTGCTGTTAAGTCAATACCCAGAGCACCCCTAAACTGCAAAAGATCACCACCAGGAGGCCCCAAAGCAACTTGCTGTCCCACCTGATGTGACGTGTGGATCACTCAAGAATTCATGGGTCATGATCCCGTGGTTCTACCTAGCTCAACTCCTTCCCTAAACAGATGGAAACTGAGACCCACAGGAGGGAAAGGGACTCCTCTGCAAGGCCTCCTGCCTCCTGGAGGATGGGCTTTGGCCTCAGCTCTATGACTGCCTACCTGACGGACCTGGGCAAGACCCTTTACCTCCCCAGGCCAGAATTCCTGGCTGTAAAGTGACAGCACTGTGGGGCACATGTGTGGCTCAGTCGGTTGAGCTTTGGACTCTTGATTTTGGCTCTGGCTGTGATCTCAGGGTCAGGAGATGGAGCCTGCATCAGGCTCTGTACTCAGCAGGGAGTCGGCTTCAGACTCTCTCTCCCTCTCCCTCCGCCACACCCGCATCCCACCCGCAGCTGCCAAGTGCACATTCTTTCTCTCACATAATAAATAAATAAAATCTTAAAAAAAAAAAAAAGGGGGAGAGCACTGTGCTTACATCACAGGCTTGGCAGCAAGAAGTAAATGGTTCACAGAACTTAATAAAGATTGTGTGGCCTCATTTGTAGTTCCAATGGTGCATCTCAATTTTTACAGCTACAAACAAACACATAACACAGCTAATATCTACCAAGCTCCTGCTTGAATCCTCAAACCTTACAAGTAACCGCTGTCCCCATTTTACTAACTAGGAAGCTAAGACTCAGAAAGGTGATGAGATTTTGCCTAAGATGACCAGCTACTGAGTGAAGGGGTCTGACCCCAGAGCATGTTAAATTTGCCAGTGCAACAGGACAGATGCAGAGCGAGGTTACTAAAGCTCTTCCTTCCTTCCCCCTTTCATCCTTGCACCTGCCCACTATTTCATGAGGATCTGCTATTTTGGGGCCCTAGAAGTCAGAGATAATTCTGAGGACAGGGAAGAGAAGAGTCATGCTCCCTGGGTCCCTGGGTGCTTTGTGGGTGGGAAAGGGAGAGGTGTGCAACCCAGCCTCTGCAGGGCCAGTCTCTCCCTTTATCTGCCATTATCTTGGAAATGAAAGTGATGCCAAGCAGCTCTGGTGGAACTCTTATCTGAGTTTTCTAAGACAGATCATGACCCCTTTGTGGACTGAGCTGTGAGGTTGCAGGAAGGACCAGACAAGCTGCCCTGCTAGCTCAGGGCACTCATTCATTCCACAAATATTTATTATAAAGTACCCACTAAATGCCAGGCAGTATGCTAAGTACTGGGGATAAAGCAGTGACTGAATCAGATGAAATTTCCCACCTGCAGAGTTTATAATTTAATGGGAGGAGACAGGCAATAAATGTATGCGTCAGATGGTGATACGTGCTAAAAAGAAAAATAAGTGAGAGAAAAGGTTAGACAGAAACATGGAAGAGGGGAGGATTAGAACTCTATAGTCAGGGAAAGCTTCCTGAGGAGGTGACATCATATCAGAGCCCTGAATGAAGTGAGTGTATAGGCTCACAATGATCTGAGGAAAGCAGTGGGAAGAACAACTGTAGAGGCCCCAAGGCAGGAACACAGACACTCCAGGAATGTCAGTGTGACTACAGTGAAGCGAATGGTAGCAATGCGATCTGGCAGTAGCCAAGGGACTATGCAGGGCCCTGAATGCCATTTAAGAACTTAGTTTTGTCCTTTGAATGACATGGGAACACAACAGGCGACATGCTCTAATGTTGTTGTTGTTGTTGTTTTTTTTTTTAAGATTTTATTTATTTGTCAGAGGGAGAGAGAGTGAGCATGAGCAGGGGGAGCAGCAGGCAGAGGCAGAAGCAGACTCCCTGCCAAGCAAGGTTGCCGGATGTGGGACTAGAACTCTGGGATCATGGCCTGAACCGAAAGTGGCAGATGCTTAACCGACTGAGCCACCACGGTGTCCCACTTTGTTTTTAACAGGTTTCCTCTGGCTGCTGGGTGGAGACCTCCAGGGTCAAGGGTGGAAGCAAGAAGTCTGTGAGAAGGTGATATAGTCATCCAAGAGAAATACGATAGCAATTTAGCCAGGATGGTGCCAGGGAGGCTGATGAGGAGATTCAGTATTTATTTTTAAAAGTAGAGGGGTGCCTGGGTGGCTCAGCTGGTTAAGCACCTGCCTTTGGCTCAGGTCATGATCTCAGGGCTCTACAATTGAGCCCCGCATCAGGCTCCCTGCTTGGCAGGGAGTCTGCTTCTCTCTCTCCCTTTTCCCACTTCATGCTCTCTCTCTCCCCGCTGCTCACGCTCTGAAATAAATAAATAAGTAAATGAATGAATGAATGAATGAATAAAATCTTAAAAAAGAGCTGAGGTTGGTAGAGCATATGGTTCTTGATCTCAAGGTCATGAGTTCAAGCCCCACTTGGGTATATAGCTTACTTTAAAAAAAGAAAGAAAAAAAAGAAAGAAGTAGAGCTGCTGATGGGACTGGTTGTGGGCTCAGAGAATTGCTAGTCTCTCTGGCCTTGTTTCTCACCTACCAAAGGCAAGGCAAAAGGCCTCTAAAGAATTTTTTTCCAGATTGATAACTATGGGAACTCTGGGATGAAGAGAGACAAAAATCATTTCTCCCATGGAAGCAAAGCTATTTGCTCTCCAGGCCCTAAAGGGTGGATGGATGGCAAGGAGAGGAGGAAGGCAGGGGCTGCCCAGAAACAAAGGAAGGGCAGGGGCTGCCAGGCCTGGGTGGATGGAGGTAAAGCTACTTTGCTTTACGTTAAGAGAACAGGGGCATCAGAGCTGTGCCGTGTCCAGGGCGTACAAGGCAGAAGGAGCCCAGTGGGTGAGGTAGTGAATGAGGCAGTGCCTGCAGGCCAGGATGCGTGCAAGAACTTCCCAAGTCGTTTCAAGGGGTAAGCCTGACCCAAGGTATTCATCTCCTGTCATTCCTTCTGCATTAATCACATTCTAGGCTGAGGCTCCAGTTCCCATGCTTCATGAACTGATGACTGCCCAGTCTGCAATCACCAAAGCAGCCTTTTAGGGCTGAAAGGAAGCACCGACACATCTGGTCCACTCTCTCCACAATTTCAGCCATCATGGTTTTGGCCTTATCCATATATCACTGTTCTTATTAACATTTTCCTACCAATTGATTCAATTAAAAATATGTAAATAAATGTACTGAAAATTCTCAACCCTGTCTCCACTCCCAAAAGAACCCTTTCTGTAATCTTTTCCCTTTTATTTATTATTTATTAAATTTTTATTTTAAATTTCTACACCCAATGTGGGGTTCAAATTCACAACCCTGAGATCAAGGCTGCATGCTGCACTGACTGAGCCAGCCGGGTGCCATTGCAATCTTTCCCCCTTTTAGCAAATGGTGGTAGCTTCACCCTTTCAGGTGCTGAAGCCTGGAACACCTTGGAGTCATCGCTAAATCCTTCCTGGTTCTAGTCTGTTAGCAAATTCCTTTGAATTTATCCAGAATCTCACCACTTCTCACCACCTCCACCACAGACATTTGGTTCAAGCCAATGCCATCTTCTGCCCACAGTGTTACAACAACCTCCTTCCTGGCCTCCCAGCTTCTCACCTCCCACTATGGTCCTTCACCAGAACAGCCACATTCTGTCTAATCAAAATACTCCACTGCCTTCCCACTTCACCCCGAGGAGGAGGCAGTGTCCCACCATGGCTCACATAAACCTTCACCTTCTACCACCTTCTCCTCTGTTCACTCTGTTCTAGCCACACTCACCTCTTCTGCTCTTCCTCAAACTTGCCAAGCTCATCCTTCTTAGCTTGGGGCCTCTGTAGTTGTTCCCTCTGTCTGGAATATTCTTACTGCAGATTGATAACATGTTTTTTTTCCCTCAGATCATGTATATCTCTGCACACGTGCCTCCTCCTCAGGAAAGCCCCTCCCAATCACTCTTTATTTAAAACAAGAAACAAAAGGGACGCCTGGGTGGCTTCAGTCAGTTGAGCATCTTCCCTCTGCTCAAGTCATAATCCCGGGGTCCTAGGATCAAGTCCTGCATCAGGCTCCTTGCTTGGCAGAGAGTCTGCTTCTCCCTCTGCCTGCTGCTCCCCGTGCTTGAGTTCTGACAAATAAATAAAATCTCTAAAAATAAATTTAAGAAAAGAAACGAAACGAAACGCACCCCCCCACAAATGGTGCCTCGCCACTGTCCATTCCCCATGATCACTCTATCTTTTTAGACTATAAACTTCAGGAAGGTAAATATTCACAGTAGCTAGAACAGTGCATGGCATGGAGTAAGATACTTAGTAAATATTTGCTAAATGAATAAATGAAATGAAAAGGCAACATATGTTATTGCCACTGTAACTAGAACACCAGTATCATTTGCCACATATGGAAATCAACATAAAATAAAAACACTATTAGAAAAATGTCTATTTGCAATTATCATATGATCTCCCTGATATGAGGAATCTGAGAAGCAACGTGGGGAGTTTGGGGGGTAGGGAAGGAAAAAATGAAACAAGATGGGATCAGGAGGGAGACAAACCGTAAGAGACTCTTAATCTCACAAACAAACTGAGGGTTGCTGGGGGTAGGGGGGGGGTAGGGAGAGGATGGTTGGGTTATGGACATTGGGGAGGGTTATGTGCTATGGTGAGTGCTGTGAAGCGTGTAAGCCTGACGATTCACAGACCTGTACTCCTGGGGCAAATAATTTATTATATGTGAATAAAAAAATAAATTAAAAAAAAGAAAAAGAAAAATGTCTATTTGCATATCACCTATAAATTACCTTGAAGGTCAATGGTACATGCATTGGTCTTGGTCCCACACTTTTACAAAAGAGACACATGAGGTCCAGGGCAGGAAAAAGCTCAGGACAGAAGCAGCCAGCTAGTTGGAGGTCAGTCCAGAGCAGCCATGCTAGTAACCCCTCAGTGCCTTGAAACCACAGCCCCCTGCCCCCAAAGAGTACACCAAGTGACTAAGTTCTTGGGAAGGGTACAGTAGGTTGAACCAACAGAGCCTGAGAGAGGGGCCAGGAAAGCTCTTCTCCGGGCCAGGCATAGAACTGGAGGTTCTGTTGGAGAGAACAAAGAGGAGGCCAAAGAGGAGTCTGCCAGGCTGGAGGAGTCTCATGGGGCTGCACTGTGGGGGACGGGCACGCACAAACCTGTAGGTGAGGTCCATGGAGACCAGACAGCTGAGAGCAGAAATGAAAACAGGCTGGGTCCCAAAGGGTAGCAGCTTCAATCCCGTAAACACCAGACAGGCATGGGGGTTCAGGTGCAGGACTGAGGCCCAGCTGAGCTCAGGGGGTTGGATGGGACCTTCCCCTCCCCGCCCCCGTCAGTGATGATGACTCTAAGCTGAGTGGAGCAGAGACACTGCCAATCGTGCCACTAGTCACAGCTGACAGCAGACGTTTAGGGGGAAGAGACAAAGAGCTACCCTCCTAGTCCCCACATCCCAGATGGTCTTCTCCAGCACCCACTGAAGTCCAGCCAGCTCCACCCACATGGGCCCTTGAGGATTCAATCCCTGTTTGGAGGGGAACATCCTTTTCCTATTCTCATGGGGTTTAGCAAACATGGCTGCAGGTGCAGGGTGTAAAGCCACTGCTATTGTAACTGCCAGGCCAGCAATGCCTGACCTACATCTCCATGGTTGGTTGCATGCAAAGAAAAATACCAGGGATTTCCGTTGGTGTTCACCAGATGCAGCTGCCAAGGGAAGGTGGGCCTTCTGAAGGCCTGCTGTGAGCAGGGCGGGACAAATAGTGGGCGGGCTGGGAGAGATGAGGTGGCTGGCTTCTAAATTATTTTCTTGCTCTGAGGGCCTCTTTAGATTTCAGAGACTATCAAATGTTTATCTTTTTTCTACCAAGGTCTTCCACTGACACTTCTTCCCCCTCCTCTTCTAGTACACTGCCCTAAGATTTGGGGGAAAAAAGAGATAGAGAAGGAGAGAGAGAATACGAGATTCTATTTTTTTTTTTTTTAAGATTTTATTTTATTAATTTGACAGAGAGAAATCACAAGTAGACAGAGAGGCAGCCAGAGAGAGAGAGAGGGAAGCAGGCTCCTCGCTGAGCAGAGAGCCGGATGCGGGACTCGATCCCAGGACCCTGAGATCATGACCCGAGCTGAAGGCAGTGGCCCAACCCACTGAGCCACCCAGGTGCTCTACGAGATTCTATTTGGGGAAAAAAAAACCTCCCCAAACTAAACAGTTGTCCCAATTGTAAATTATTGGCACTAGAGTGAGGCTTTTTAGATCTGCACGCGAAATAAGCAATTGGGAAGTTTTGCATGGCAGCATAAAAAGGCCCTGGGTATTCGGAGTCAGGACACATGACTCTTACTCTCGCTCTGCGGTGGTTCCATTTGGCTGCAGACATGTCAACTGAGGACCCTTGGCCTCACTTTCCTCATCTGCCAAGTATAGACAAAGGACCAGATGATCTCTCTGGCTCCAAAGTGCTGAGATCCTATCCTAGGCCTTCATTTTGAGCCCTCTCAGGGGTTCAGGGTTGTGTAAGGAAAACGCTCTCTTAGAAGACAAGAGACTCAAGTTCTAATCGCAGGGTTACCTTTTATTAACTTACTGTGTGATCTTGGGCAAGTCACTTCACTTTCTTCCTATGTAAACCAATGACTTGAAAGTGCACTGAAGAAAAGCACCACAGGACCTCTGGTGTTATTATGTCTTCCTTATGTCATTCATCCCTTAGCATATGCTTGCTTCCCAAAGTGCTTGTTCTTTACTTGGAATAGCCCCAGTTTGCAAACCTTAAGATCCCAGAGACACAAAATGGAGGAGATATGGGGTTCAAACCCAGGACTATCTGCAGAGACTGTTCTCCCAATATAGAGACGTGGAGGATGGCATCAATGGTGGAAAGGGCTTGGGATTGAAAGTTAGAAGACCCCAGTTCCCTCGATGGTAAGAAGACTCTCTGCTTCCTAGCACAGTCGAAGACTCAATGAGATAATGTGTGGATACAAAGTAGTACTAGACAAACCTTAATGATCCTGTGCTATTACTTTAGGACCCAAGCCTGGGTTTCCCCACATTCAAAAGGAGAGCTTAAAGTGCAAGCCATAATATCTTAGGAATATTACAGCTCCACATCTTAGCCTTTTATCCTACATTTTGACCTCCCTTCTTATCCATATGAGGCCCATCCTTCCAGACTCCCTTTACCTGGAGACCCTAGGCCACCTGGCATAGAGCACATAGTGCTCTGCCCTTTGAGGCCATCCATGGAGGGCTCAGAGTCCTTGTTCTGACATTTATTTGCTGTACAACTCTGGGCTAATCACTCAAACTCTGAGTCTCAGAGTCCATGTTTATAAAATGGGCAGAAGACTTATCCTCTCTCCTATGAACTCTTCTGATCCTTTTCGTTTTTCCCATTTACTTTGGTATTTGTGGTCTTATCATCTGAATTATTGAGAGCTAGGGCCTGTATTTTATACTCCTCTCTCACTGAAGTAGTGAGCACATGACAGGTGTTCAAAGAACACGTGTTACACAATTGGCAGATGAGTCCTTTCTGACGTAGTATCAGTGGGGGCCATCACCAACCCTGAAGCATCACGTGGCAGCCTACTCTTTGGTTACCTTGTGCTAAGCATTGGCGGTAGGGGTGGGCGATATAGGGTAAATGGAAGCTAAAGGGCCATTTCCTCTAAAGCTTTCAGCATGAACTGGAGAAGCCAGAGTCACCTTCTGAGAGGGCACCAAACAATATGGACAATTAGAAGAGGCAGAGAGAGCCAAGGGAAACCCATGGACACCAGAGTGAGTGAGTGAGGGCTTGTGAGCCTAACAGACTGGATTTGGATTCTGTTCTTATTAGCATTTGACCTTGGGACTATCATTTAACTTGTTTTATTCCCACTTTTCTAATCTGGACAATGGGAACAACAGTATGTTTCCCTGGCCTTTTAGAAAGCATCTTACACATGGTAGGTACTCAACAAATTGCAGCAACTATACTGTCATTAGTATTATTTATCTTAGATGGGTTTTGTCTATGCGCACCTCTAACAGGTGAGCATAGAACCAGTGACTTATGGCTCTGCATAGCAAGTGGAACTCTGGATGAGGAAAGTTCTCTTAACAGAATCCTAATGAGATCTGGACATTCTTTCCATGGAAGGGAGGCAGCTGAGTACATACCATAGGCCTTAAATGGACATATGTGGGTCTCCCCTGGGGACTCCAGAACTTTACGGCTGTGTGTTCTTTTGGACAGTTAGTTTTCTCTGAGCCTGATTCCTCACCTATGTTAGACTCTGAGACCCTATGCTATTTCTCCTGAGAGACAGTCAAGGGTCTTCTTCTTCTTCTTCTTTTTTTAAAAGATTTTATTTATTTGATAGAGATCACAAGTAGGCAGAGAGGCAGGCAGAGAGAGAGGGGGAAGCAGGCTCCCCGCTGAGCAGAGAGCCCAATGTGAGGCTCGATCCCAGGACCCTGGGATCATGACCTGAGCTGAAGGCAGAGGCTTTAACCCATTGAGCCACCCAGGGGCCCCTCAAGGGTGTCCTTTAAGAGCACAGGTGTTAAGAGGATTCAAACCTGCGGTTAAATCCTGCTTTGCCACTTACTAGTTTGGGTCAGTGGCCACGGCACACTATTGAACCTTTCTGAGTTTTAGTTTTCTCATCTAAAAACCTTTCTTCTTGGGTTCCTTGTGGTTTTTACCAGATAACATGCTTGTGCTTGCTTGACATACAGTAACAATTTTATTTGATACATGAAAGTGTTATCTTTTGTATCCAGTACTTGGCACTGGAAGGCACTCTAATAAATGTGTTGAATCAAACCCAGCCCCAGTGGAAGGGGTGCAGAGAGAAAAGATGCTCCTGTAAAGTGGCACCACTGCCACACACCCAGGTTAACAATATCTATCAAAATCATTAAGTGCACACATCCTTTGTCCCTGCAATTCCACTTCTAGGAATTTATCCCCCACGAGCACCCTATACTCACACATGGGCCCAATGACAAATATGACATGGCTATTCACTATCACTATTATAACTGCAAGAGACTGCAGAAAAAGGGCCTACCCATGGGACCTGGTTAAATACAGGACAGTGCCATGTATGGAATAATATGCAGCTATCAAAAAGAATGAGAAACCTCTTGATGGACCGATAATGAATGATTTCTGAGACACTGTCAAGTGAGAAAAATCAAGGCACCAAACTGTGTGCATCAGTACCTGACTATCTGTGTAAAAACTGGATGAAACATACAGGTGTTTGCTTGTGTCTACCAAGGCTATTTTCCCAGGGAGGGAACTATAGCTAAGAGACAGGGGTAAGAGAGAGACTTTTTGAATTTTGAACCACATGAATATATTACCAATTCTAAGAAAATATATCAAAATTTAAGAGCAAGAGAGAAGGAGTTTGACTCTCCCATGAGAAGCATTTGGGACTCCCCAGAGACTGACGCTCTGGCCAGTTATTACACTGTGAGAAGAAAAATGACAACTCTGGTGTTTGCATGCTGTGAAGCCAAAATAACACCACTATTATGTGATTAATTGCACTAGGGTTACCATCATCTCTGACCCTTTGTCCCAGGATGCTGTTAAGATGGGGGAAGACCAGGGGCACCTGGGTGGCTCAGTGGGTTAAGCCGCTGCCTTCGGCTCAGGTCATGATCTCAGAGTCCTGGGATTGAGACCCGCATCGGTCTCTCTGCTCAGCAGGGAGCCTGCTTCCTCCTCTCTCTGCCTGTCTCTCTCCCCACTTGTGATCTCTCTCTGTCAAATAAATAAATAAAATCTTTAAAAAAAAAAAAAAAAAAAAAAAAGATGGGGGAAGACCAGAATCCATAATGAGGCTCCACTATCTTCTGGGTTAAGGGTGTCCAGGTAGAATAACATGGAAAAAAGGCTCTGGTTAAAATAAAAATTATCCTTAATAGCTCGGGGGGGGAGGGGCAGGAAGGAAAGGTGGGAATGAACTTAGTCCTAGAAGGAATGGGGGTGGCCTGGCTATTGCCTGATGATAATGGCACATCCCATCTTTCCTCCCCTGAGCCCCTCCTGTTTTCCTCAACAATTAATCTCCTGTTTGCCTGCTCAGAACACTCTACTGGGGACTCCTGGAAGTAGACAGAGACCACTGGCTCTGAAATAAATACAAATGGCTAATAAAGTATATAAAAAGATGCTTTCCGGGCACCTGGGTAGCTAGGTTGGTTGAGCATGGGACTCTTGGTTTTGGCTCAGGTCTTGATCTCAGGATCATGTGACTGAGCCCCATGTTGGGCTCTGCACTGAGCGGGGAATCTGCCTCAGATGCTCTCTCCCTCTCCCTCTGCTCCTTCCCCGGCTCCCATGCACCATGCATGTGTGCTCTGCTCTCTCTTTTTCAAAATAAATAAATAAATCTTAAAAGAAAAAGAAAAGATGCTTTATCTCATAAGTAATTCTGGAAATAGTCCCTGGATATTTTACACTTATTTTAAGAATATTTAACATGTACAAAAGTAGAATGATAAAAACGAATCATTATGTACCTATTGTTCAGCTTCAATAATGATCAATTCAGTACCAATCTGATTTCATGTGTTCCCACTCTCTCAACCTTGTATTATTTTGCAGCAAATTCCAGATATAGTTCAGTATATGTATCTAAAAATAAGGAATATTAAATAGAAAAAAAATAACAATACCATTATCATTTCTAAAATCTGAAAAAAAAAATCTTAGAAGGGCTTTAAATGTGATCACAACTCTTTCCCAAAGAGGGCACCTTTGTTCAATATGAAATTTTAATGCCGTGTACATAATAAGCTCTAGCTACAACCAAGGTATAAATAATTCAGGTCTGTAGACGTTTAAAACCTACTGAAATAAAGGTATCCCACCAACAAAAACAGTAAGGTGACATGAGAGTCAATTCCAGATTAAGGACTAAAATGTGAAAAGTAAAATCTTAAAAACTTTTTGAAGAAAATATAGGCAAATGTCTTTAGGACCCCAGGTTCGGTGAAGATTTGGTCAACAAGACATAAAAGTTGTAAACCAGGGAGTGGTGGGTGGCTTGGTTAAGCCTCTATCTGCCTTGGGCTCAGGTCATGACCCCTAGGTCCTGGGATTGAGCCCTGCATCCAGCTGCTTCTCCCTCTCCCTCCTTCCCCTTCTTGTGCTCCCCACCCCATCAAATAAATAAACAAAATCTTAAAAAAAAAAAAGAAAAGAAAGGTATAAATCACAGAAGAAAACACTTAACTAGAATAAATTAAGAAATCTAGGCATGAAAAGACACATATAGAAGGTGAAAAGACGATCTACAAACTGAGAGCCTGTATTTGTAACACATGAAGACAAAAGATCAGTATTCAGAATATACAAAGAATTTCTACAAATTCCTAAGAAAAAGCCAATCAAAAGAAACAGCAATGACCTGAACAAGTATTTTACAAAAGAGGAAACATGAATGGTCAATAGAAGTAAGGAAAGATTCTCCACCCGATTTGTAATCTGAGAAATGCAAATTAAAACCACAAGACACCATCTCACACCTACCAGCTCTATAAAAATTTTAAAGTCTGGCCTTACCAAGTATTATCAAAGATGTAAAGCAATGGAAACTCATACGCAGCTGGTGACAGCGTAAACTCTTACAAACACATAGGAAAGCAATTCAGGCATTACCTTCCATCCAGCAATTTCATTCCTGGTGTACAACCCTACAGCAATGATTCTCATGGGGCGCCTGGCTGGCTCAGTTGGTAGAGCACGCAACTCTTGATCACAGGGTTTTAAGTTTGAGCCCCATATTGGATACAGAGATTACTTAAAAACAAAAACATAGGGTGCCTGGGTGGCTCAGTGGGTTAAGCCGCTGCCTTCGGCTCAGGTCATGATCTCAGGGTCCTGGGATCGAGTCCTGCATCGGGCTCTCTGCTCAGCGGAGAGCCTGCTTCCCTTCCTCTCTCTCTGCCTGTCTCTCTGCCCACTTGTGATCTCTCTCTGTCAAATAAATAAATAAAATCTTTAAAAAAAAACAAAAACAAAACCATAAACACCAGAAAAACCAGACCTCCAGGTGATTTTGATAGGCAATCTAGGCTCTGAACCACTGTGCTAGAGTAACACAAGCATGTGGAGGAGACATACACAGAATGTTCAAAACCACATCTGGATAGCAAGAACAGGGACACTTGGGCAGCTCAGTCAGTTAAGCATCTGCCTTTGGCTCAGGTCATGATCCCAGGGTCCTGGGATCGAGGCCCGAATCGGGCTCCTGCTCAGCAGGGAGCCTGCTTCTTCCTCCACCTGTTGTTCCCCCTGCTTGTGCTCTCTCTGACAGAGAAATAAAGTATTAAAAAAAAAAAAAAAGAGCAAAAACAAGGGAACCCAAGTAACTACTGACAGTGGAATGGATGCATAAACTGAGACATAATCATACAAGGGGATATGAAAATGAGCAAACTACAGCTATACACTTAACACTGATGATTAAAAACAAGGGAAACTTCAGATGAATACACAGTGTGATACTTAAATGAAACTGAAAAGCCCACAGAATATTCTTTACGTATAGGATAACTACTATTATATTTACAAGATTTTATTTTTTATTTATTTGACAGAGAGAGAGAGCACACAAGCAGGTGAACAGCAGGCAGAGGGAGAGGCAGAAGTAGGATCCCTGCCGGGGAAGGAGCCTGATGTGGGACTCAATCCCAGGACCTGAGATCAAGACCTGAGCCAAAGGCAGCTGCTTCACTAACTGAGTCACTCAGGCGCCCAGGAAAACTACTATTTTTAAAAGGCAAGGGAGGGGCACCTGGTGGCTCAGAAGGTTGAGCATCTGACTCTTGATTTCGGCCCAGGTCATATCTCAGGGTTGTGGGATTGAGCCCTGCATGGGGCTCTGTGCTCAGCAGGGAATTTATTTGAGATTCTCTCTTTCTAAATGAATAAAGAAAATCTTTAAAAAAAATAAAAAATAGGGTGCCTGGGTAGCTCAGTGGGTTAAGCCGCTGCCTTTGGCTCAGGTCATGATCTCAGGGTCCTGGGATCGAGTCCCGCATCAGGCTCTCTGCTCAGCAGGGAGCCTGCTTCCCTTTCTCTCTCTGCCTGCCTCTCTGCCTACTTGTGATCTTCTCTCTGTCAAATAAATAAATAAAATCTTAAAAAAATAAAAATAAAAAATAAAAAATAAATTAAAAGGCAAGGGAACAATAAACACAAATCTCAGGAGGATGGGTGGGGGATGGCTGTGACTAGACAGGGGCACACAGGAGTTGAAGGTATTTATACATGTTTGATTTCTTAAACTGGGTGGTTAAGTTTACAGGTGATCATTTTTCCCATTTCTGAAACTTTATACATGCATTACATATTCTGTTGTATTTATAATAACTTTCTTAAAAACAGTGTGCTGGGATAGTGCAATACTGAGTCGGAACTGCAACCACTAACTCTGGCTACATGTGTGGTATCCAAAGGGTTAAGCCTGTTTCTCTGCCTGTGGGTGGGAGGGCAGGCAGCAGCTGGGGCACAAAGGGAGTCCCCGGCTCCAGCTGGCTCCAGGCTCCAGCTGGCTCCAGCCTGGATCTGCCTGGATCAAGCACCACGCCCAGGAACTGGCACCTGGGGGATGGTGGGGCTCTGGACAGGTGGCACCTGAGGCCCTTGGTGACCTGATACATGGGAGGGACTCGGCTCAGTCAGATAGATAGATGGCAGCTTCCTCCTTTTGGAGCTTCTCCATCTGGTAAGGAAGTGTGCTGGTGACAGCTGGAGCTGGTGAGAGGGGGAAGAGGGTCTGGGACTCCTGGTGGGGACAGAAAAGGAACTGGGTGGGCTAGGCTCAGATACCAAGGGAGGCTGCTGGGATTAGCACCTGCTGAGAATGAGATTAAGTTTCTTGGGAAGGGCTCATCTATCTAATGCCCCCTGAAAGCTGTCTCCCTGTGGCTTTTCTCTGCTGGACAGATGGTGTCTGAGCTGCCTCTTGGAGGGTGGGCTCCTTGAGGGGGTGGTGGAGGTGGGGTGGGACCTGCTCCCTGCTTGGTCATGGGATTCCCTGCCTTCTACAATAACAATAAGAGCTAACTCTTACAGAGGACTTAGTATATGCCAGGCAGTGTCCTAAACCCTTCAGAAAAATCAGCCCCATTTAGTTTTCACAGCACCTAAATGCCCGTGGCCCAGAAAGTAGGTTTACATTTGAGGAAACTGAGGTTTGGAGAAATCAAACACTTGCCGTAAGTCAACGAGCAACCAAACTAGGACTTGAATGCAGGCAATCTGACTCCATAGTCCTTTCAGCAAACTACTACTGGTCATGACATCTTCCCATTCTCATTAAATGGAAGGAAGCGCCTTCCAGTTGCTCAGGCCAAAAATTTGGGGACTCCTGTCTCACACCTCTTATCCAATCATCAGCAAACCCAGTTAGCCCGACCTTTAAATTATATCAAAGCTCTGACCACTGCTCCCCACTTCTGCCACACCTCCACCCTGGTACAAACTAGCACTGTCACCCGCCCAGCTTCTTCTTCTTCTTCTTTTTCTTTTTTTTTTTTTAAACTTCAAGGTTCTTAAAGATTTTTATTTATTTGACAGACAGATCATAAGTAGGCAGAGAGGCAGGCTCCCTGCTGAGCAGAGAGCCCGATGTAAGGCTTGATCCCAGGACCTAGGATCATGACCTGAGCTGAAGACAGAGGCTTTAACCACTGAGCCACCCAGGTGCCCCGACCTGCCCAGCTTCTTACTGGTCTCTTGCTCCTGCCTTTGCTCAACCACCCAATTTTTTTTTTTTTTTACGTCTCCTGCTTTTGCCCTCACTTGTACAGTGAAAACAGGGGCTTTGGTTAGTTCACACTGTATGCCCAACCTATAGTGCAGTGCCTAGTGCATGGCAGGCACTCAATAAATATTGGTTAATGAACAAATGAATGAATGACCAGTATTTCTCAGGAAATGACTCAGATACAGAGGGGAGGAAGGCCTTCCTGAGTGCCCTCGGCTTTCTCCTGATGACCTTCAAGAGTCCCAAGGCAGTGGTCAATGTCCTTCCGTATTGTGAAATGTCCTGGGTACACAGCATCATCACTGTGTCATCCACTTGTGCCTGCACATATGCACACACGCAGGGACATGGGAGCCGGGCAGCTTCTGAGAAGGCATAAGCCTTGGGCACTTATTTCTAGGGAACTGTCCTCCATCTGTCTCTGCACTGTATCCACTTTTATTCTTGCGAATGATGAGTCATTGGAGGGTCTTGAACTGAAGAAAGACAGGATCTAACTTCTGTTTTACAAAGATCACTGGTTGCTATATGGGTAAGAGATTAGAGACAGGCAAGGGTTGAAAGAAACAGAGAGAGCCCGATCAAGATGTGAGAGAAGGAATAAGCAACAGCTAGGCCTTTCCACATCCCACTTTCAGGCTTTACCCAGGCTAGTTCCCCTGCCAAATTAAGAAACAACAATAGCACATGCTGGAGAGGAACTCTATTCAGTAGTTTCCATTATTATTATTTTTTAAAGATTTTATTTATTTATTTGACAGATTACAAGCAGGCAGAAAGGCAGGCAGAGAGAGGGAAGCAGGCTCCCTGCCAAGCAAAGAGCCCAATGTGGGGCTCGATCCCAGGACCCTGAGATCATGACCTGAGCCAAAGGCAGAGGCTTAACCCACTGAGTCACCCAGGCACCCCAGTGGTTTCCGTTATTAATATAGCATCTTATTAACCCCCTCAGTAGCCCTGTGAAGTGGGTTCTAACAGGACCCACAATTTACAGAGAAAACCGAGGCTATGAGAAGTGAAGTCAGCTGTCAAAGATTACACAGCAGACTATTAGCATCTATCCACAGTGTATTCAGGCTCCAAAGTCCAGTTCCAAGACCACCTTTTCCAGGAAGCCCTACTGTATGCCCAATGGCCTTATCCAATGGCCTGGCCTTCTTTTGAGAGCCTATCTATAGGACTACCATTTATTGAACACCCCCAGGCTGCTGGGTGCACTGCCAAATGCTCTAGTGTGTTATGTAATATTCTAATGACCCAGGGAGCCATTGCCCTGGTGAAATCCGTTTTACCTGTGAAAACAGTGAAGCTGAGAGAAGCAGAGTCACAGAGCAAATAAACCATCTGTTGTCCTACTCACTTGGCACTGAGCCATCTTTTTATTACTTTCTTCTGATTTTTTTTAAAATGTATTTAATTTATATTTTTCCTTTACGGTCACAGGGCACAGGGCAAAGGCTGGTATCCAATAGAGCACAGTGTGGTGGATGCTCTGCATGGAAATCTAAGTTTTTTTGTCCTCTTGACCAGACTCTAAATGCTGTAAGGCCAAAGTCCACAAATAATATTTTTGTTTACTTATCCTATAGTGCTGGGCCTGGGCCTCAGACTTAAGCAGAAGAGATCAGAAGGGTCAGGAGTTCTTGCTGAGGTCATAAGGCTAAATGAAGGTGGAAGAGAGGCACTGGGGCTCTCCTGTGAATCCCTCTATCTCTCAAGGACCCTCTGATCCTTTTGCTTGAGCAGCTTTCCAGACAGCTTTCCCCAAGAAGATGAGCCTTCCAGCTCTCTAGAAGTAGAGAGCACTGTTCCAGCCAAGCCCCTGCGGAGAGGTGGACCACCTGTACTCCATGTTCATTCTGGGGAGACTTGCAGAGCCAAAAGGAAGGGGCAATGACTTTCAGTTCCTGTTAATGTGTCTAGAAGCGGCAGCTGATTCAGCTAGATGATGTCACCTTCCCAAACCTCCTGACCAGCAGCTGAGATGGTAAAAGCAGGAAATTGGGGGATACTCAGCTGGTTAAGTCCAAACATGCCTCTGGCAAAGGCCAAAAGTAACCCCAGGCTTTGGGGGCATCCTCCTGAAGATAAGCTAAGAGAGTTCTCTCAGTTGGCAAGGATAGTTAGTATCTTTTAAGACCCTTATTCCAAGATGCTTCCCCAACTCTCCTTTTGCTAAGCAGCTTTCTGCACATCCTGAACTAACAATGCTTCATTTATTCCAAAGGTGGGGCAACGGAAAGAATTCTAGTTTTAGAGCCAGACCAATATGGATGTGAATCCAGATTCTCCTGTGTACAAGCTGCAGGATCCTGGGCACAGAACTTCACCACTCCAAACTAATTTCCTCACTGGAAAAAAAAATGGGGCCAACAGACCACTTACCATATAGGCTGGGTAGGAGAATAAAATGAGAAAATGCATAGCGTACCTGACATGGGCTACATGCGCCAGTAAGTGGAAGTTATCATCTTCATCTCCAACATTCCCAAGGGAAAACAAAGGCCCAGACTGGCTTGCCAGTGTCAGAGCTGAGTATCTGTATTGGCCCAAAGCTTGGACAAACCAAGTCCAACCCTGCCTTGCTTTTCTGTTTACAAAATCTTTGCTTCAAGTCTTCCCAAGCTGGCTCTTTCTCCTTAATCTACTCTCAGGTCAAATGTCACCTCTTAGGAGAGGCTTTCCTTGATCTCCCTATATAAAGTTGCTTCCCTAGATACTCCATTACTCAGTTTCATTTTCTTTACATTGTTTAAGCTTCTGTTTGAAATCATCTTATTTGTTTTTCAGGCTAGCTATCTCCCCCACTAATGTAAGACTTCTGTGACAGCAGTGTCCTTCACTGTCTTATTCATCACAGCACCCCCAGCACTTAGCACAAGGCCTTGGCATATAAATGGTGCCCAATAAACATTTGCTGAATCACCAAAATGAATGAATGCACATGGGATGGCCAAAGTCTGAACTGACAAATGCCCCACACTTACTCTTCTGCTGTCAGTTCAAGGTCCTGGCTCCCATTTCAGATGCTGGCACTGCTACCTGGGAATCAGTGGACCAACAGGCGGTCAGGATGGGCATCTATGTCGGGCAATGACTCATCTCCTGGGATACCACAGCTGCCGAGGAGGGCCTCGGAATCTTTCCTTGGCACCCAAGGCTCCCGCAGATCTGGCTCCAGCTGACCTTTCTGGCTTTATCACCCAAGAGGGGCCCTTCCACACATACTCCAAACTGGATCACTGCGGCTTCTGGGTCTCCTTTTGAGAGTCCATCCCAGCTGGTGCATCTTAGCTAACATGGACCCCTTGCCGGGTGCACCAGCCCTCCTTTTTCCTGACTATGCTAAGCCCCAGCTCTAATGGTCCCTCTGCTGTGATGTGTTTCTCTTACTTGGCATTTAGCATTTATTGGTGGGTTTCACAAGATCTCTTTTCATGTGCATTATGTTCTCTCTTTCTAATTCAGTTCAAAGTGTCTTGAGAGAAGAAATGGGTCTTCAATGGCAATATCTCAGTGAATAAATCTTCTGGGGAAGAGGCTCTCTGAAACAAAGTTGGTTGGGTCCATTGAGGGGTTGGGGCAAGAGCCAGGCTCCCTACTGGACTGGTTTTTTTAGTAAATGAGAAAGAAGAGATCATGCTGCCTTAGTCCAGGAGCTCAGCTGATGAGGTGGTGAGGGAGCCAACAAATCCTGGACTATTATATGCAGTCTGGGACAACCCCAAGGTCATGTTGTGTGCTTGGATTTTATTTTATTATTATTTTAAATAGGCTCCACCCCCAAAGTGGGGCTTGAACTCACAACCCCAAGATCAAGGGCTGCATCTCCACCAACTGAGCCAGCCAGGCATCCTGTGGTTAGATTTTTTAAAAAGGGACAAAAAACATTTTCAAGAATCTGGGCATAATTTAGTTATCAAGCATAGCAATAGTAGAAAAACTCCGCTCAGTTCAAAATGACTCATGTATCCATTTTTGTGGACTTATTTTAGTTCTGGATCTAGTTTTCTTACCTACACTTTTCTTTCACCTGACACCCCTAGCTAAATCCTTCTAGTTACATGAATTTTGCTCAGTTGCCTCCAACTCTGTAGAACAGAATGAGGTTCCAATAAAAAATAAGAGTTGGTTTAGTTTTCTTTTAAATGCTACAATGTGGCAGGGGGGTGTCTGGGTGGCTCAGTCATTAAATGTCTGCCTTCTGTTCAGGTCATGCCTGGGATAGAGCCCCGTGACAGGCTCCCTGTTCCTCAGGACGCCTGCTTCTCCCTCTCCTACTCCCCCTGCTTGTGTTCCCTCTCTTGCTGTCTCTCTGTCAAATAAATGAATAATAATAATAAATAGCAGTAAATGAATAAATAAATACTGCAATGGTATACAAAAAATGGTGTTCCAAACAACTCATTATACCAATTAAAGATAAGTGACAAAAATAATGCATGTAAATCACTGAATACAGTGCTTGGCACGTAGTGACAATTCAAAAAGTGAACTGAAACAACACTCAATTCTTAATGGCTTCATTTCTCTGGGTCTCAGTTTTTTCATATGTAAAATGAAAACAATATATCAGGTTTATTCATATATTCAATCATGCATTCCAAAATCATGCGCTGAACAGTATTTACTACCTGCAAGGAATAATTTTAGGAACTACAGATAAAATGATGAACAAACCAAAGTCCCTATAATCATGAGGCTTGTATTCCAGTAGAAGAGACAGACAAAAATCAAGTAAACAACAAAAGGAATATGTCAGATAGAGGTCAGTGCTATGACAAAAAATACAACCAGGCAAATGACTAGAGAACGATTTAAAAGTAGCTCAGCTACGTTAGACCAAAGGTCAAACAGAACCTCTCAGAGGAGGTGACCTGAGAGCTCAAGGGAAAGAACCAGCAAGGCATACACCAGGACAAGCATTCTAGGTAGTGGGAACACCAACTACAAAGTCCCTCAGGCAGGGACAAGTGTCACAGAAACCAGAACAGCAGAAGCCCCTGCCAGAGTACAGAGTGTGGATGGAGGATGGAGAGGCAGCCAGGACCAGGTCCTGCAGGCCTTAAAGGACTTGGTAAGGACTCAGGGTTTTATTCCAAGTGGGTGGAGAGCTGTAAGCAAGAATGTTGGTTTTCTTTACCTGGTTTTTATTTTATTTTTTAATTTTTTTTAAGATCTTATTTATTTGAGAGAGAGAGAGAGACACAGAGATAGTGAGAGAGAGAACGAGCAGGGAGGAGAGGGAGAAGCCGTCTCCTTGCAGGAGCCCGATGGAAGGTTCGATCCCAGGACCCTGGGATCATGACCTGAACTAAAGGCAGACACTTAACTGACTTAGCCACCCAGGTACCCCATGAACCTGGTTTTTAAAAGACCACTTTGGCTGCAGTGCTGGGGCAGTAGTGATTTTTTTAAGGTCCCTTCCCAGCTCCAAACTTCTGATTCCTTCCCTGTCATTCCAGGCACCCACAAACCAGTTCCAAGAGCAAGAAAGATGCACCCTACTCACTCCAGAGGGCACGAGAAGATGAATGGTTTCTGCCTAGGGCAGAAGTAGGCAATCTGTACCACCTTGTTCTGTAGGAGATGGAGGGAGTGGCCCAGTGAGGGAGGGGTGGGAATCCCAGTTTGGAAAACATCCCCAAGCCACCTGTATTGTTTCTGCCTCCTCTGTGGAAGTTTCTGCCAATGACACAGAGCTCTGGAATGCCCCCGCCCCCAACCATACACACACACACCCAGTCTTCCGTTTACAGAGGCACAGTTGTACTTTGCATTCCTCCCAGGATTTAGCTCAAATCTACCCTACAGGAAATGGTCGATAAAGAGCTACTGATTGATTAATGAAGACAGGGAATATTCTCAGCCATTAAGCAAATATTAATGAGTTTTATGTTGGTCTTTGGGGAGGCAAGGTGATTAAGATGGGTTTCTGGCCTTCAGTGAGGTCAGAATTCAGTAGACAGACCAAAAACCACAGACAGCTACAATGTTGGATACAAGAGTAACAGCAGCAACATTTACTGGGTCCTCATGCAGCAGGGGAACATGGGGGCTTTGGAGCCGGCAGGCCTGGGTTCAAATCACAACTTCACCAATTAGTAGCTGTGCATCTTTCGGCAAATCCCTTAAACTTCCCTATGCCTCCCCTTTCTCCTCTGTAAAATGAGAACATTAAGAGTACCTACCTCAATAGTATTGTTTTGAGAATTCCAATTAATATATATGAAACACTTGAAGTATAATTGCATGAGAAATGTTAACTATTGTTAAAGTTACGCTAACATCTGTGCTGAGTATCACATGTATGAGGAAACCCTATGAGGCACATATTACTGTCTCCATTTTTCAGAGGCTCAAAGAAAGGGGTGAGGGGAAGGTGCCCAAGATCAAACAGCTGGTACATGATGGAGCCCAGATTCAAACTCAGCTGTGACTCCATAGCCCATACTTCCAGTAACAAAATGATCTCATTTTCTTAAAAAGCTCCCACCATAGTGCTCAACCCGCAGCAGGGGCCCCATAAAGGGAGCTATGACTATTATTACATTGCCCTTGGAAATTTTCCAGTAGGAATGCTGTGGAGCCCAGAGTTAGGGCTTCTTTCAACCTGAAGGGGGGTCTGCTGGGTGTTCAAAGATACTAACCTGGGTGTGAACTACATACAGGCTTTGCTCTGGAGTTCCATGGGTTTCCTCACTGAGGCTTGGGGTACTAATTTGGAATGCCAACTTCCACCACTAAATCAGACCAGAAACTGCCCCCAGGTGCCCAGACACCTGTGTGGACAGGCAGGAAGTTTCCTCTGAGTTGAATTCTTGTCTGGCCCTATACAACTCTCAGTTTCATCACTTAGCCACCAGCCCAGGGCCTCATGCCTGCACCTGCTGACTGACCTGGTCCCAGGAGACCCTGAGCCTTAGACTCGGGCTCCCTCCCTTGACCTTGCCCCAAAGGGCCATTTCTGATGACTCCTTGAAGATTTCTTTGATATGGTAACCCCCAGGATTCCATGTGAATGTGGGTGCTATGAGCAAAGGGAAATTTTTCTAGCTGAGTAGCAGACGGAGAGTGGGTAGAACAAGGAAGGGGTGCTGTTCTTGTTCTGAATCAGAGGTGAGCGTGGGGTGAGGCCCGCTGTGCCTCACAGTTTTATGTTGAAGCAGTGCTCATCCTAGCTGGGTCAGGCTTCCCACTCAGCAGTCCAGCCTAGGTTGGCAAGGACATCTGAGATTAGGAGTGAGTTAATACTCATTTCTACTTCCCATCTGAATCACACTCAGAATTCTGGCCTTGTCTGGTAATTTGACTACTGAAGGCAACCAATGGCTTAATGTCACTGAACACTCAGCCACCAACTGCTAGGCTGAACAGTAGCTGATAACAGTGAATGAGACAGTTTTCAGCCTCAATAAGCTCAGAGTACCTTACTTTAGTCCTTCTCCCAACAGTTCTGTGAAAAGAATACTATTTCCATTTGACAGATGTTGAGACTTAAAAAACTAAACTGTCCAAATTCATGAAGCCAGATAAGTGAGAGAACTACCTATCACTTCCACTCAAAAAATGTAGGTTGAATGAATGAATGAATGAATGACACAGCTATGACTGTGACCTCCTCAGTCAAGGAGCTGCAACAAAACCAAATATTTATAGTTCTCAAAGTGCTTTTTCATCTATCATCTCCCTGAGTCTCACAGCTAGCCCATGAGGGAGGCAAGGCTGGTGTTATCTTTCTACAACAGATGAGGCAACAGGCAGAGCTTGGGCAAGAAGCTTATGGCCACACAGCAAACAAGGAGTGAAGCCACTCTGGAGAAACTCAAGAGTCCTCAGAATACCTCGTTTAATCATTCAAGCACGTGGCATGTACCTACTAAGTGTAGCTATGCTCCTATGTACTTTATTTTTATTATTTTTTAAAGATTTTATTTTATTTTTTAAAAGGTTTTATTTGTGTGTGTGTGAGAGACAGACAGACAGAGCAGGGGGAGGTGTGGGGGGGGGGGCAGGGAGAAGAAAGAATCTCGAGTAGATCCTGCGCTGAACTCACAGCCGGATGCGGGGCTCAATCTCACAACCATGAGATCATGACCAGAGCCGAAACCAAGAGTCGGACACTTAACTGACTGTGCCAGCCAGGCACCCCCTAGAGATTTTACCTTTAAGTCATTTCTACATCCAACACGGGGCTCGAACTTACAACCCTGAGACAAAGAGTCACATGCTCTACAAACTAAGCTAGGCAGGCGCCCCAAGTCATGTGTGTTTTAATGTTCAACTCCCTAAGTCTTCCACTTAGTTGACAATAATGACTGAGTGCTTTGTATGTTCCAGGTTCTGTGGCAGGTTCTAGGGACACAGCAGTAAATAAAGCAGAGGAGATCATCTCTGCCCTCTTGGAGGCACTTGGCAAAGATAGAAGAAAATATGCCCTATTGCCAAATGCCGGATCAGCAACACTCACTGTGTACAAAGCATGACTTGGGGCACTTGTGGAGGAGGTGGAAGGCAAGGTTATGGGCCACAGGGCTCAGCTTCAGGAATCCTAAAATCTCCAAGCTCTTGGTTCAAAGGGTATCCACATACTCTCTCAGCCTACAAGTTTGCTCTTAGGGAGTAGCTCCAACAGCAATCACAGCAACTTGGTCACCTGTGAAGACACTGATAACAACAGCAGTAATAGTAGCCATCATACTGAGTAACTACTATATGCCAGGCTCCATGCTAAGTGTTACATGTATCCTACCAGTTACTTTCATGCTCCCAAGAATCCTTCAAGAAAAGCACTAAAGGCAGCCTTTTCTGCCTATGGGCCCTGTCCCAGGCTTTAATAAAACCACCTTTACACACACACACACACACACACACACACACACCCACCATTATCTCTTTTTTATAGAAGAGGAAACTAAGGCTAGGGGAGACTAAGTAATTTGTCCAAGGAAAGCTACAGAGCAAGTAGGATTCAGTAATTGGTTTGGTAAATTTTGTACCTAACTCTTAATTGATGGAATTTATCCTAGGGAGGCCATGGAGAGGCAGACACCAGGAATAACAGGAATAGCTATTGCCTAGAAGGGCTGGAGCCTCCAGAGCCCCAAGAGATTCTTCCTCACCGCCTTCCATCAAGTCTGAAGATCATACAGATGAGAAGGTAAAGAGGAAATGGGTAGGTATCCTCAAGCTATTTCTAAGGCAATAGGAGTTTTCTCTCTCCCCCCACTAAACCTCCAGGGAAGAAGTCTGTGACCTCTATTTGTCACCCATCAACCCCCCAGAGACAGAGAGAGGTCGGCATGGATGGGGGCAGGGCACTCTTTTCTGCCTGGGACTGGGTAGGTGAGGGGCACATCAGAGAACAAGGGAGAAGCCTGACTGGACAAGAAGCTTATACATGTGATATGGTGCATGTCCTTCACATGGAACCCACTTGGGGGAATGCCAGGACACCTTTTGGACCCAGGAAGCCTCAGAGAGAAAAGAGACCAGTACAGCCCTAAACTGCAAGCTAAGCTAACAATTTCTAAGCACTGTAACTAGGTCATCAGGTTCCTAGAGAAGCCAGCTGTGGCTGGGGGATGGGGAGGGAAATTTTGTAGTCTACCAAGATCCCTACTTCCCTTCAGGCCCCGCCCTCTCTGAAATCTGCACCTGCTTCCAAACTGACCCCTTCCCCCAGCTGGGCCCAGCTGTCAACGGCTCCCAAAGCCCTGCCCCTGCTTTCCCTGGGCCAGAACCACAGGGGTTGCTTGGACAGGAGGTATCTTATTACCACCTGAGCCCTTCAGAAAGGGAGCTGTAGGACAGGAAAGGAGTGGCCGCTCCTGGTGGTATTTCTTGCTCCATGAGGGCAGCAAGAAAGTTGGGCCCCTTTGGGCCTACCTAGGGTACCTTCCTGGCATTGTTGCCACAGGTGGCAGGAGACAGGTGATGTTTACCCTGCTGAGACAAGACTTGCCAAAAGGCTTCAATCAAGCCTTTGAATCTGCACCTGGCCCAGAGCCCCAAAATAACAACCAGGGCAGTCTACCTGATCCACAGGTCGCAGGTGCCTCTGGCTTTTATCTCTGTGCAGTTCTGCCTGCTGTGCCCCAGCTGGAAAGGGATTCTCTTTCCCAGAAATTACGGGAGACCTGGAGGCATCCTTCCAGAGTTGGGCCTCTCCTCACTGGCCCCATCTGTACTGTCAACTATCCCCATCCCTCTGCCCTGAAACCTCTACCATTAGTCACTGCTCCCTTTTTCCTGACCAGCATTACTGACAACTCAGACCCTTTTCAGCCAGTCTGCCTTCTCACTGCCTCCCAAATGCATCATACACTTTCTACCCACCAGATCTGCCTGGGTGGTTCTTACCTCCCGAGGCTGCCCTAGTCACACTCTTTCCACCTACCGAAAACCTTCCAATGGTCCACATCTTCCTAATACTGATACCTAACACTGATTGAGTATACTATACTACATCAGGCATGGATGGGCTACAGGGTCACTCACTCATTCAATATTTGCTCCTATGTGTCTCCTATGTACCAAGCACTCTGCTAGATGCTAGGGATGAAGGAAAAAATGAGACAAAACCCCTAAACTCTGGGAGCTTAGATTTTACTAGAGGAGACAGACAGTAAATCTTTTAAAAAGATTTATTTGACAGACAGAGATCACAATTAGGCGGGGGGGTGGGGGAAGCAGGCTCCCCACGGAGCAGAGAGCCTGATGCAGGGCTGGATCCCAGGACCCTGAGATCATGACCTGAGCTGAAGGCAGAGGCCCAATCTACTGACCAGTCAGGCACCCTGAGAGGTGATATTTAAATTGAGACCTAAATGGTAATATGATGGTCCTGATCAAATTTAGAGAACAGTGATCCAGGCTAAAGAAACACAGCATGCCTATGAGAAAGAGATTGCTATCATCTTTGTTAAGGGATGACTATTATCTTCCTTTTACAGATGGGGAAACTGAGGACTCACTGTGAACTATTCAAAGCTACACTGCTGAGAAAGCTATTATTCAAGCCTTGGGTGATCTTTCCCTTTCCTGACACTTTCCACTATTGGCACAGAAAAGTGTCTGGGCTGGTGATGCAGTTGGCAAGGGAGAAGGTGCATACTGACGCTGCAGCCTGAGACAGAGGCCTTGAGACAGAGTCATCAACTGGAGAACTGATGGTGGAAGTGGGCTGGTTTGGCAGAGGTCCAGGGCACCTGTGGGATGCAGCCATCGCGTCTGTCTTCTTCTACTTCTGGAAACTATACCACAGACATGGCACAGTTTGCCTGGAGTGTTTCAGGTCTATTCCTCCTGCTATAAATGAGTTTGCTTCCTTAGGGACAGAGACATTTTTGTCACCTAACCTGCATCTAATAATAACCCTTCATGTTCACTGAGCAGATGCTGGCTGAGCCCTTACCCAACCTCAGGCCGTGTGCCAGGAACTCGGGGTAAAATAAGCCAGTCCGGACCTGCGAAGAAGCAATGACACAGTGGCTTGAGGTTAGGCTTTGGCACCAAATACATCTGAGTGCAAGACCCAGACCTGCCTCTTGTAAGATATGTTAGTGTAGGCATGTTAGAGAGCCTCTGGAAGCTCTGGATTCTCTGTCTTGACACAGCTGTGAGGATCAAACAAGATGATTATGTCAAGGGCATAAACATAGTACTTGGCACAGAGCAAACACTCAACACACAGTATCTGTTATCATTACTAGAAAATACTTCTGCATTTCACTTTCTTGCTTACTCTGATGGGCTGATATTCTTCTCTCATTTAAGGGTGAGAATTTGAAGCTGATATGCCTAGTACTACACCACAAGCAAGCAAACAAGCTAAACTTCAAATCTGAGTCCAGACTTTTACACATGGGTGTATGGAAGGCGATCAATACACACCAACCATAATGAACCTTGCCTGGTGTGTCTTGCAACAGAGGGGGTGGATGGGTGACACACATAGGCTGACTCAGATGGCAGAAGGATACCAATAAGGCCCAAGGTATGTGGAAAAAGTCCACTGAGGGACAGGACCCAGATCCACTCACCACAATATCCACAGGATCCCCAGCACTTGGCACATACAAAGCCTGCACCAGTATTTGCTGATTTAACAAATGAAACACAACTCTGAGAACAGCTCCAAGCGATGAACAGCCTTAGGGAAGACAGGCATGGTCAATTACACTGTGCTCAAAGTCAGAACACGGATCCTAAGTCTGACTCTGCCATTTACTGTGGGACAATCTCGCTTTGCCTTAGTTTCCTCCCTAAAATGGGACTGAATGTACCGACCTCACCTACTCAAAATGATGAATACAAAGGAGCCTGGTATATTATTAAAAGGCATCCACACTCACATAATAGCTATTATCATCATGCTACAGACTACTAAGGCAGTAAAGTGTTGAAGGTGTCATCTTGAATCTGAATCCCAGATTGCCTTGGTATTAATTAGCTTACAAGGCCCTGAGCACATGTCATTTTTCTCTGAGCCTCAGTTTTCTCAACCATAGAATGACAATAACCTTGTAGGTTTTAAAGGAGGGTAGAGATAAAGAACACAGGCTTTGGAGTAAGGCAGTCTTGGTTTCAAATCCTGCTAACTAAGCCCTCCAAATCTCATGTCCTATAATGATCAAATTGTTGGGAGTGTAACACAGAGATCATGTTGGTAAAAGTCCTGTCATGTAAGTGGCCCTGGATAAACGCTCACCATCACCTAGCTGGTACAGTGAAGGGGAAAGGGTGGAGCGCAGTATTTCAAAGTGGGAGCTTGTAAGTGGCTATGCCGCTTATTAAACGTGCTACCTTGCATAAGTTGTTTAACCTCTCTCTACCTCAGTTTCCTCATTTGCAAAATGGGATAACTTCAAAGTGCTGCTAGGTGAATGGAATAAATAATGTAAAGCACTTTGAACAATGCCTGGCATAGAGTAAGCTCTTGATAAATGTTAGGTACTATTAATAGTAATGTTAACAATAATATTAATCACCAAGTGGAATAAGAGGGAGGGACTGTTTAATCTTGGGATGTGAGCATCCCACGGAGTAATTCCAGGGAAGCGCTTGGACAGCTGTTTGTAGGCAAGCTTTCAGCCTCTGAGAGAAAGGCTCTTCCATAGGAAGGACAGGAGACTGGGGGGTTCCTGAGCTAAAATCCCAGTCCTGCTGACCAGGAGGCCAGCCTCTGGGGAGGCAAGTCAGGCTCCTTGGAAGGGACACTGTGTTCCTGGCTCCGCCTGACCGGGGAACAAAGGCACGTGTGTGTGGCCAGGGAGGAGGGAGGGGAATGTTTCCCTTTCAAGAGCGGAACAAAGGATCTGAGGCATAGTTGAATGCGTTCCAATCCCCTCCCAAGCTAGCTCCCATTCCTCAGATGACTGTCCAACAAGGTTTTCAACCTTTCTAGCTTCCTCCAGAAAGGTGAAGGGGGGAGGGGCAGCCCCACTTCACTCTATCCTCTGTCATCAGTCTCTAAGAGGCAGGATTTACATGTGCCAAACCTCCAAGATCTCCCTAAGGAGTCTCCATCCTGTGCGGGT
>NC_081563.1:114349265-114488142 GCF_022355385.1 Mustela nigripes
TGTTCTGAAAGCCTTAAGACATGGATTAACTCACTGAGTCTTCAGAACAAGGCACTATTATGATGGTCATTTACAAGTTAAAAGACTTGCCCAAGGTCACACAGCAGAAAAGTGATCAAGTGCAGATCCGAAAATTCAAGTCCTGCATCTTCCCCCTGATGTGTGACCTTGGCAAGCCATTTCACCTTTCCCAGCCTGCCTTCCCTCCTGCTCACCTCCCTGGATGGCTGTAGGCATCAAAAAGGCATGATGGATATGAAAGCGCTTTCTGAGCTGTAAAGTACTACATAAATGTGGTTTATTATTATTGAAGGGTCCCTCAGAAACCACCCTACGTTTACACTGGGATTATTTAATTTTTGTAGTTAAAGTATAGCTGTTGATAGAAAAGAGACATTCTTAAATGTAACTAATGTGAAACTGGGCCTTAATGGAGGAACTGGCCTGGGGGTGAAGCGAGTCGGCTAAGGCAAGACAGCGAGTCTGAGCAGACTGACAGCAGAACAGGAATCCCAAAGCTTGTACCACTATGACATAGGAACACCAAGAGCTCCTGTCATGACGAACACTGCTAGGACCTGTCTGCCTTGAGGATGTGTTGGAGGGGCACGCAGTCCAAAAAAGAGAATGGATGTTGAATGGGTTTCTGATACGAGTTCTGTGATGAAGATGGTAAGAATTATGATACCAACATACGCCAGGCTCTACACATCACAGGCATGCCTCATTAGGTCTTTGCCATGACCTGATGAAGCAAGTATTATTTGCCCCAAGGTCACACAGCTTGATGTGGGTGAGCTAGGACCTAGGCCTGACAAGCTGCAGTTACTCAGACTGAACTACTGCTAGAATGGAGGACCATTCAGGATACCAAATTCAAAGATAATTATCCCTAAAGAACATTTAGCTTATTTAGACTTGATTTCATGACCTCTAGGTGGTTAAAAAATGTGGCTTCCATCAATACACCTTGTGTAAGCCTGGCTGTATTCTCTAGTCACTTCTTACTACTTCCACCTCAGCCTCCTGGTTAAACCACTCTTCTTTCTCACCTGGCAGGTGCACCAGCCTTGTCACTGGTTCCTCCTGGCTGCAGCCCTTGCAGAATTCAGATCACTTCACCCCTGCTGTAAACTCTCTCCAGGCCTCTCTCTCATTCATCCACAGCCAAGTCATCAGCATGGTCTATAACACCCGGCGCAATCTGGCCTTTGGCCACCTCTCCCCTCTCAGTCCCAACCACTTTTCCTCTTGCACATTCTTCAGGCCTTGGCTCAAACACTATCTTTCAGTGATACCGATCTCTGAAAACTGCAGTTCCACCTCCCTTGCAAGGCATGACCCTAACCCATTTTATTGTCTTCAGAGTGCTTACTATCACCTGATGTTTTATATATGTGATACATGCTTATTGTCTATTTCTCCCCACTGGACTGTGAGCTTCACAAGGACGGAATCTTAATTTTATTTAAGGCAATAGTACCCCTAATACCTAGGACAGCCTGGACATAGGAACTCAAAAAATATCGTCTGACTCAATGACTGAATGATCAGGTCAGTGAAAATTCCCATTACTGTTATTCTGGTTTGATAACTGTCTGTTTCTTCAGAAATTTGGTGGGCATTTCTTTCATTAGGTACCTGCTATGCCCAAGACCTCTGCTCTGTGCTGAGGAAGCAAGTGTGGACAAATGCGGACTCCACCTTCAGGAAATTCCTAAAATCTGGTAGAGATTTAATAGTGTGAAAAATGTCTTCTTTACACTAAGTTCATGCTACCAACGTTACTTTCACTTATCCAAGTTCTGTTGGGTACTCTACCAATAAAAAAGGCACAGCCCCTCTTCCTCCAGATATTTGGTGATCATAATCTCTCGAGTCTTCTCTTCCCCAGGCTGAACAAAAAGTCCCAGTGGATTGTCTGACTCAGGTAGCCAACTGGGAATGGGGAAGAAAGACTGGGACAGAACAGAAGCTGCTCCAGGAGCAGAGTGACTCCTTCAACAAGAAAGGAGGCATCCCTAGGGAGGACTCTCTGGAATTAGGTTGGGCGTGGGGGTAGGGACAGGGCCCTGCTAATTAAGACAGTAGTAGACTATACTTCTGTCAAAGAGCAGCTCATTGAGAATTACTCCTAAATCCATCCATGCCGAACCCAGACAAGACCACGGTTGCTGAATGAAAGCCCCATGATGGAAGGCTGAGGACGTTGGAAAATGCTGAAGCCCACTGGCCTCAAGACAGATACTTGCTGGGGAAAGGACAGCTGACAACCACTGCTTCCTGCAGCCCAAACAAATCTGGTGACTGCCCACACAAAAGTCAAGAAAACCCTCTGGGTTCTGTTGGGACCCCCTGAAAAAACACCTGGGTAATTTTCTACCAGAAGCTGAAGGGCTCTATGGGGCCACTGGGGAAATTAGTCCCAGGACGTTTGGAAAAACCTGTGATGGTGACAGAGTTCCAAGAGCAACCTCAAATGTACATGCAGAAGAACTGAGTGTTTTGAGGTGGAGTCCCTCACACATTTCTACCTCACTTTGGGACCTGAATGAGATTACTAAAAATTTCCACGTTTGGGGTTTCTAATGGGGTTTCCCCAAGATAACCGCAGAATTGCCAACAGCTGCTGAGATCTACAAAGGTCACTGAGGTGCTTCAGCTGACATATACCCATGACAAAGAAGCCAGAATAGGCAAGAAGAAACCTACAGGATCTAGAAGACCACAGAACCAGGCAGCCTGGGAAAGGCCAAATTATGTTTCCTCTCTCCACACAACAGTTCATTGCTCTCGACAATGGTTTTCCATCAAGCTAAGGGGTTTCCCAGGGGCTGCGATCCCAAAATGCCTTGCCACCTGGGTCCTCACCCTAAAATTGTCCACATTCCCATTGGAAAGCCCCCAAAACACTCTGTCCCTACAGAGAAGATCGTATCACATTTCATTCTAGATGAGTATCTCAGGAGTTGGCTTTGTTTCTTGAGAGACTCTGGGGCCAAAGTTCAGTTTTCTGAGGCAGATGGTCCACTCATTAAAACAAGTGCTTCCACCCTACAATTAAGGCCCAGGAAGGGCTTTTGTTCTAGATTCTTTATTAGAGTCAAGCTCTGGCAGGTGGCTGTCATTATTCTATTTTACAGGTAGGAGAGATGGATGGACGAGACACAAACAGGTTCAGCATCTTGCTAGGTGACTCCAGGCAGGCAGTGGTGTGGCCACATGTGGAATTCCAGTCCTTGGAGCTCACCCACAATCAAGAAGATATAACCAAAGCAGGCCACCTCGCCCCCAACACACACACACATGATTCTTATCTACTGGCCGGGCCTGAGAGGGTTTAACAACGAAAGAACTGACAAGAAGGTCACTCTGACTGGGCAAAAACCCTGATGCCTTTACCAACGCCAGAATCTGAGGCTACTACACACATACCTTGGGGAACCTGCTACTACCAACAAAGGAACTGTTCTACCTGTGGCTTCCTGAATCATGTCAGGATCACAGACCAGAGCGAGCTCCTCCATGGGCATGTCTGTGTGGCCCAACAGCATTTCTGCCCTTCTGTGCCAGGATATCTGGGTCACTTTACCACTCCTATGACAACCTGATGTGGATGGAAAAGACTTTAGGCTTCAGACTCAGGCCGACCTCGGTGTAAATTCCCACTCAAGTCACTTAACTGGCTGACGGCTACCTGGAGCCAGTCACCCGGAGCTTCACATATAAACTGGGAAGAAACGCACCTACCTTGAAAAGTTACTGTGTGGGATATATGAAACAGCACATCATTTCCATGAGGGAAGGTATCATGTGAGGCTTACTGCCAGCGCCTAGCACAGGGCCTGCCTCAGAGTAGATGCTCAGAAAATTTTGGTTGCGTGAGTAAAAGACCAACACAATGCCTCATACATGGGATGTACTCCATAAACGCTTATTTCCTTCCCCTTTTCTGCAGGGATGCTAAATTTAAAGCATTATCGCAGGGTAGTAATGGCCCACAAGTCCTACACTCGTGGATCTGCCACAGCCTCCAAGAGGGTTTTGAGATGCCACTCCAGGAGCCAGTCAGTGCAGCTCAAACAGGATGGTATTTGACAGGGACGTGTGTGGGTAGCTTCTATCCAAAGGATCTCTACTCTAATATTCTTTACCTCCTGGCCTCAAGGAGCAGGTGTGCCCCAAAATGGTGCTGATATAACTGGCTTCTGTACACATCCCCTCTGTTCACCAAGAGGAAGTAACATATGGTATATTGTCTAACGGGCTCTGAAAATTCTTGAGCAAAGATACAGAAGATGGAATTTCAATCCAGGGGTGATCTAATGAACTTGCCCAGTGTTGCTGTGTCTAAATTCTTTCTGTATATAATACTGGGCGACTGGCAATTCTCTGATCCAGGCAGCCCTCTGCAGGGGCTGCTGGACAGAACAGGCACCTTTACCAGACTGCCTTTTGTTAATACCTGGCAATAACCCACCTGGTATTAGCACCCCTACCCAAGGACAATAGTCAGGCAAGGTGGGCACAAGGCCCACATCTCTACTGGGAGATGCCTCAGAGGCTGGGTCTGAAGTGCTGGAATCCTGTCCCTCCTGTAATCAGCTGAACAAATATTTGCCCCCAAAGAGAATCAAAGCAGGAGGGAATAGGCGAGGTCATCACACAAACCAACAGGAACTATTTAATCATTTATCCCCCCAGGGAGTTCATTTACAGAACGGCTTTCAAGTCCGGTCAGCCTTAGCTCGAGAGCTCTCCACCTTTACCTCCCCCAACCCCACCCCAGTCATCTGACCTCCACTGACTTGACCCCTTTGTATTTTACAAGAACTGGCAGCAGGAATAGTTAATGGAGTTGCAAAGAAATGGGAAAAAAGACAGGGGGAAGGGCCAACTAGGCGGTGTCTGGCTCGGAGGTAAACTGAAGTGCCACGCCCTAGGCCCGCCTATGGATAATTTGCATTCTTGACATTCCTGAGTCCGTGGTGCAAGGACCCTTCCATCTTGGCTCCTTCAACAGATGACTTATTTTGCCCAGTCTGCTCAATTTTCTGGGTGTGCTGAGGGGACCGAATACGTCTCATAAACCCTGCATCTCCTCTAGGCAGGGAGATCAGCAAGGCAATTAGGACTGAGTTCATTGTAGAAGAGCAAAAACTGTCTACAATGACCACTGGTAAAGAACTCTCATCACTATCTGCTCCTAAGTTGGTGATGGGCGAGAGAATTCTCTCTCCCTGGGAAAGGAATGGGGGCGCGGCGTGACTCCTGCGTCTGGAACCAATAACAACTACTACAGAAACTTGCTGTTTCTGTAGTCAGTTGCTCGCATTAGCTCCCAGATTTACAATGTTCTGCAAGGCAAAGAGGGCTTGCCACCTTTTTTTTGCGGGGGGGGGGGGGGTGAGGCTCAGGGTAAACCGGCCTGTCCAAGGTCACACAGCTGGTTGGATGACAGGGCTGGCACTCACACCTCTATCGCTTGTTTCTGAAGTCTGTTGCTGAATCTCCATATTCCAAAGAGCCCAACAGACCAGGTTCTTGCTTTGCCAGCCAACAGTGCTCCCTGAAGAGGCCCTAGGGCCCTGGCCAGAAAGCAACAGGCAGAACAGCTGGAGCTCCCCAACCGACCCCAGGCAGTGAGGTGCAAAGTCCCCAGGCTTAATGCGTGACACAGCAAGAGCTCCACAAACAGGCCAACTGTGCAGAAAATTGCACCTTTAGAGCAAACGAACAGGGGGGTGCAGCACAAACACAACTGGCCCACTGGCACAGCTTACACTGCCCTAAAATCTGACAACCCTCAGCCATCCAAGCCAGAGGGAACTTCTGCCTGGCCGTACCCTGTTCTGAGATGAGAGGAACATGTATGCAAACTCTGAAATAAAGGGAACTTGATTTGTGGGAGGGAAGCCCACGACAAGACTGACATCCCCGGGGGAGTAAGAATGGAGGGGCTCAGAGGCATTACACTCATCAGCCCTTTCTGTGGTGAGCCATTTTGTCAGGGTGAGGGGGAGCCCTGGAATAACTTTCCACTTGCAAAGATTTGGGCCCAAATGAACACACAGGCTGTGTTTTCCTCGAGTGAGAAACTGGAACACAAGTATGAAAGAGTAGGGTCATGAGGGTGACCAGAATGAAAGATGCCTGGTCCTTCAAGAACTAGGTCATCTGTGTTTGAGAACAGTTAACCTCTTGTGGTGCAATGAGGCTGGTCACATCTCCTTAACAAACAGTCTCCAATAACCACCCAGCACAACAGAAAGAGATATGGGGGAGAGGCTGTTTGACATCTCCCGGATGGGAGGCCAAGAGAAAGGTACACACAAGGGGCGTGGTCCTTACCCAGCCGCCGTTCTCCTGGATCCAAGGCTCTAGGTGGTCGTTCAGGTAAGTGGCCATCCAAGTTGCGATCCGACTCACCAATGCCTGCATCTCCTTGTCTACGCTCTCCACACACAGAGCCCCACCGAAGGAGAAAAAGGCCACAATGCGACCCCAGTTCACCCCATCCCGGAAGAGTTCGTTCACCACCTGCTCAAAGCTCTGATACGCTGTCCCTGGGGTGATGTGAAGCTGAGATGTCAGGTCGCTGAATGCCCGCCGGTACCTCAGTTCAAACTCATCCCCAGCCTCCCTCAGCGCTTGCTTTACCGCTGCCATGGGGATCACCTCCCGGGCATCCAAGCTGCTGCTGTGGCCAGTGGCTCCATTCACCGCAGGGCTGTCCGCCAAGTGCCAGGATGGGTTGCCATTGATGGCACTGGGGGTCTCCATCTCTGATTCAGTCCCTTCTGGGGCCTCAGTTCTGTTCTCTTCTGCATCACTAAACTGACTCCAGCTGTATCCTTTCTGGGAAAGCTTGTAGGAGAGAAAGTCAACCACCAGCTCCCGGTTGCTCTGAGACATCTTTATAATAGGGATGGGCTCCACCAGTCCATTGTCCAAAACACCTGCTCACTCACTGAGTCTGGTCTCTGCTTAGTGCTTCTCTTCTGAGATCCGAAGCCAAGATAGGGTTCTGATGGGAGAGAAAGAGCTTCAGGGGAAAAAAAAAATTAATATGCGTGCCCTTTACCCTACAATATCCTATTCCCCTTTCAGATACCAGAACTGGTTTCTTTGTAGCTCTTAGGAAGGTCTGGGTCTAGCTTCCAAAAGACTTCAATGAAGTCAAATTGAAAGCACCCGTGGGCTGTTTCTGAATCACTATACCGGCTTTTTTTTTTTTTCACCCCAACCACCCCCTTTTCTCCGAAATGCTTTCCTCAGAAAGTCACCCCCACGGGTAATCTGCCCCTCCACCCCCACCTCCGCACCACCTACATTCAAATCCGTCTCAGGCAGCCGCAGGCAGGTGCAACCCCCGGAAGATCTTTTGTAACATAGGTCGGGAGAAGAGGTGGCAGCCGGGATGCCGGCAAGTCAGCCGGCCTCACGGCGGCTGGCAAAAAAAAAAAGGAGCTCCGGCTGGAAGGATCATGCGACCCGCCAGGCTGGGAGCCCAGAAGGCGACACAGGAATTACGAAGCTCAGGAACCGGCCCCCTCGCTTGCTTCCTCCTCCATCGCCTGGATCGAGGGCGGCCACTCGGCAGCGGCCTCCAGCCACCCGGGAGCCCAGCCCCCTCGCTCTTGCACGCCCCTTGGCTCTCCGCCTCCTGCTGGGAGCCAGAAGAACTCTCCCGGAGGTGGCTGGTTGTGGGGTTTAGGTTTTTTTTTGTTGTTGTTTCTATTTAAGTACCAGCTCAGGGTAAGGCTTCCGAAACCCTGAAGGGACTTCTCAATGGGGCTCAAGGTTTCGAGAAGGGACAGAGGGAGGGGGAAACTGCCTCGGATCTGCGGTCTGACTTCGGAAAGGCCATCCCGGGGCCTTTCCGGGAGGCTGACGGCCGGGGACCCCCCAGAAACACCGCTGATTTTCTTTGACTTCCCCAACGGCCCTGGACGTGGCGGTGGTGGGGGGGGATTGCCGGGTCCTCCATTCCCCGCACGGACACAATGGCCGCCGGCGCCCTGCACAAAGACGGGGTGAGGGTGAGGCGCCGGGCCTCTCCTCGGGTCAGGGAGAGGGACTGAGGCCTGTTCGAGCCTCCCCCCCACCCCGCCACCCACAACAGCTGAGACCACGTTTTCCTGAGGACAGGCCCAAGGCGGCTTCCTGGCGCCCCCGGGAGGGCTTGGGGGCCAGGGGCGGCACCTCTCCGGAGCCCGGAGCGGGTGGGCTGCGGCCTGGCGGCTTCTCCCGCGCGCTAGGCCGGGTACCCGCCGGGCCACCGCCCCGTTGCCAGGCAACCGCTCTCCCTCAGGGGCGCCCCCTAGTCCTTTCAGGGAGGAGGGGTCTCGCCCCCGGCGGCCCGCCCCGGCGTGGCCAATCAGCGAGCCCAGTCGGCATAGAAGCGGGACGGCGAGGGCTCCCATTGGGCGTAGCGCCTGCCACGCACAGGGGAGGCGGCGCTCTCACCTGCGAGCCCCGCGAGCCGTGGGGGGCCACATCCCCCCTTCATCGGCCAGGTCGTTTCCAGACGCGAGGGCTCTTCGTGGCCAAGTTCCGCGCCACGGACCCGGGCCGGCCTACCTGGCTGACGGCTCGCGCTGTCTCTTCCGAACGAGCCGGCCTCAGTTTCCCCTGAAGAGACCGGGGGAACTTGCAAGCTCAGTCACTTCCGGTGCCGCGGCAGCGCGCGCGAGCCCGAGACGCAAAGGGAGTGCGCGCCTTGAGGACTGGCGTCAAGACCTAGGAGAGAGCGCCCCCTTGCGGCAGATCTGGGGACTCTGGAGACGCAAAAAAAAAAAAGCAACGTTTATATTCATTTTCCCATGAGTTCGTTCATTTAATCAGTCAACTTCATCCATCTGTGAGTTTATATATCTAAAAAGCGTCGCGTTGTAGCTAAGAATCTTGTGTCTTGGATGCCAACTCTGTCAGTTGGTCAAGTTCCTCAACGGCTTGGTGCCTCAATTTTCCTTAACCAATCTCCCTCATTCAGTTATTGCGAGGACTGAAAGAGTTGTTATTTATGAAATTTGTAGCACAGTGTGTGGTCCATACTTTATGTTGCATAAATCTATCCCACAAATATTTATTATTTGGGTTGCTAAAGATAGAAACAAGACAAGACATGGCCCCTGCTTTTATGGAGACAAACCCTTGAGCTGGAGAAAGACAGTAAACAACTAAGAAGATACACAAGGTAATTTCAAATAATGGCTAGTGCTATGAAAGGAGTGAGTCAGGGTATTGTCATAAAGAGAGTGAAGGGAGGTACTTCTTTAGACTGGGTGATCAGGGATGTAAACCTGCCCTGCCTGCCCAGCAAGGTGGGGGGGCATTTATTCAACAAATTGTATATGTAGGATGGCCAGGGATGGCCTCTTTGAAGAGATGACACAGAATCCAAGACGGGAAATAAAAGAAAATGCTGACCCATGGTAAGAATCTAGAGAACAGCAACTTAGGAAGAAGGAACAGTTTATGCAGAATATCCCGAGGCGGGAAGATCTTGGCATTTTCCAGAAACTGAAGGAGAAGCAAGTTGACTGGAAGGTAGTGAGGGAGAGGAAATGTGGCATGGGAGGAGGTTAGAAAGTCAACTATGGAAGTGAGTTAGACTTGATCCTAAACACTGAGGGGTGTTTTATGTTCATTTAATTGATTAAAAATAGGTATACACAAACACCGAAAATTACAAATATGTAAAGAGCACAGAATGAAAAAGTTAAATCTTCCTCCCACCCCTGCTTTCCCTACAGCATTCATCACTTTCTTCTGAGGTCTTCAGAGATGGCTGGTGTATTCACAGGCTAATTACGTGGACAGATTTTTTTTATACAAATGATAGCTTGCTGAAAACACTTCTACATCTTGCTTATTTGACTGAGCTCCACATTTTCGGTCTGCCTCAGTTTTTAAAATTAACACACAGCTTATAAAGACATGCCATATAATTTCCTTGCCTAATATTTTATTTGTGAACACTTAGGTGGTTTCCATTTCTTATTACACGTAATGCTATAACTTGTCCATTTGTTATTTTGCATACATGGGAGTTTATCTGTTAGGTAAATTCCTGGAAGTAGAATACCAATAAATGAGTATATGAACTTGATTTTGTTTTGTTTTAATGGATATTGGCAAAGTACTCTCCCTAGCAATAGTTCCACTTTGCCTTCCCATCAGAAAAGTATGAGAGTGCTTCTTTCCTTACATCCTGAACTGCATGTGTTATCAAACCTTATTTTCCTTGCCAATCAGATGGATAAAAACCAAGAGGCACTTTTATTTTTCATTTCTTTTTATTAAGAGAGAAGTCAAGCAATTTTTTGAATTTATGAGACTTTTAGTGGGAGTGGGGCTCTCGTTCTTTATCAGGCTCCCCGCCAAGCAGGAGCTGGACACAGGGCTGGATCCCAGGATGCAGGGCTCGATCTCAGGAGGCTGTGATCATGACCTAAGCCAAAAGGCAGACACATTTAATGACTGAGCCACCCAGGTGCTCCTGGGGAGGGAGGCCGGTTCTAGTTCTGGTGAATTCTCTGTTCACTTCATTTGCCCTTTTTTCAGTTCTTCTTTCCATTGAGCTTTTGCTTGTTGATTTATAGGAATTTTTATCTTTTTCTAAACCTAAGATGTAAATATTTTTCCAGTTTATCATTTATTACTATGAACAAACTTTTATTTTATTTTTTTAATTTCTTTTTTTTTTTAAGATTTTATTTATTTGTCAGAGAGAGAGAGGGAGAGAGAGTGAGCACAGGCAGACAGAATGGCAGGCAGAGGCAGAGGGAGAAGCAGGCTCCCTGCCAAGCAAGGAGCCTGACGCGGAACTCGATCCCAGAACACTGGGATCATGACCTGAGCTGAAGGCAGCTGCCCAACCAACCGAGCCACCCAGGCATCCCCAAACTTTTATTTTTAATATATCTGAATTTATCAGTCTTTTCCTTTGTGGTTTCCAGGTTCTATGTCATTCTTATGAAAACCAACTCAATATTAGAAAACAAATTCTCTATTTTCTTCTGGTTTTTACAGGACTTCATATTTTACACTTCAATTTTGTGCCATCATAAGGTCACTTTGGTGTAAGGCAGGAATCTACAATTTTTTCCCAAATAACCACCCAGTTATCCTAATATTATCTTTTCCCAACTCCCGTTTGAAATGTCTCTATTATCATAATCTTCATTCCCAAGTGTATTGGGACCGATTTCTGAACTTTCTATTATGTTCCAAGGAAGAGATTAAAAAAAAAAAAATTTTTATTTATCTATTTGACAGAGAGTGAGAGAGCACAAGCAGGGGGAGCAGCCGAGGAAGAAGGAGATGCAGGCTCCCCACTGAGCAGGGAGCCTGATGTGGGGCTCCATCCCAGGACCCTAGGATTATAACGTAAGCCAAAGGCAGATGCTTAGCCAACTGAGCCACGCAGGCACCCCCCACCAATGGAAGAGTTTTAAACCAGGGCAGGATGTGATGATTTGTGTGAATCTGTGAAACCTCTGGCGTCAAAATTATTTCAATGTGAAAATTATCATTATGGAAGTCTATGATGTGCTCTGGGGGCCCAGCAGAGGGTAGATCATCCCTGCCCAAAGACATAAGCTTTATTGAACTGGTCCTTAAAAGGAGAATAGAATTTTGCCTGGAAGAGAAGGGAGGTAAGGGGCATTTTAGGTGGAGGGTGCTGCCTGAGCAAAGGCATGGGGGTCTAACGTGAGAGTCCATGGTGTTTCCTAGAAATAAATTGGGAAGACTGAGAGGAGAGAAGTGGTAGTGGAGACTGAATGTGTACCTGCATGTGCCTGACATTGCATGGACACCAAAGAAGCCAGCCAGGTGTCTTGAACAGAAAGGACGTGAAGAGATTTGTATTTTGGAGAGATGGAAAGAGTCTTGGGAAGGGAACTTTGCAATATTTACCAAAAGCCTTAAACAATGGTCTGGAAAGATCATTGAGAAATGATCTTTGATTCCATGCATCCAAAGATTTATCCTCAGAGATGTCTGTGCAAGGTTATTTATAACACAGGAAAGAAAATTAAAAATTAAGAAGGTCAATAAATAGGGTGACGGTTTACATGGGCTAAATTCTCACATTAAAATTGTAATTGAGGGGCGCCTGGGTGGCTCAGTGGGTTAAGCCGCTGCCTTCGGCTCAGGTCATGATCTCAGGGTCCTGGGATCGAGTCCCGCGTTGGGCTCTCTGCTCAGCAGGGAGCCTGCTTCCTTCTCTCTCTCTCTCTGCCTGCCTCTCAGTGTACTTGTAATTTCTCTCTGTCAAATAAATAAATAAAATCTTTAAAAAAAAATAAAAAAAAATAAAATTGTAATTGAGTAATATTTAATGAAGTGGAAAGATGCTCCAAGCATAACACTTTAAAAAAACAACAAATTGCAAAACTATACTGAGAATTACGATTTATAAAGAATGCACATCACACACAAAATATAGTAGAAGGAATTCTACCAGAATGCAAAAAGGTAGTTATTGTTGGGTAGTCAAATTATGGGTGATTTTCTTTTCTTTTTTGTACTTTTCTATGTTATCTAACATGACTATATTGTTTTAATTGGAAAACACTTTTTTAGATTATTTTAAAAAACACTGTATTTATCTATTTTAAAGAGAGAGCAAAGTAGGGGAGAGGGTCAGAGGGAGAGGGAGAAGCAGGCTCCCTGCTCATCAGGGAGCCCAGTATGGGGCTTGAACCCAGGACCATGGGATTATAACCTGAGCCAAATGCAGATGCTTAACCAACTGAACCACCCAGGCACCCCAGAAAACACTGTTTTAAAAATACATTTGCTGAGATTAGATGATGAGGAAATGCTTGTGGTGTAATGTTAAGTGAAAATAAAAGTATACAAAATTAGTTGTGCGACACAGTCTCAGCTCTAAATACCATGCATAGGAAAAAGGCCAGGAAATCAATATGATAAAGACAAAAGAAAGTGGAGAAAATCCTTGCATAGATGTTAAAGAGAAACAGAAACAGAGTTGTCAGTAAATCTGTAAAGATGCTCAACCTCATTAGCTATCAAGGAAAATGACAACTGAAACCTCAGTAAAATGCCACTTCACACCCACCAGACTGGGAAAAATGGGAAAATCTGATAAAGCCAAGAGTGGTTCAAGAATATGGAATAACTTTGGGAAAAAAATGTATTGTTATCTAGAAAAATTGATGATGCCCATAACCTATGACCCAGCAATTCTATTCTTTGATATATGCTCTCCAATAACTCTTACACATGTGCAAATGCACATATAAGAATGTTTATAGCAGCAGGGGGGCCTGACTGACTCAGTTGGAGGAGCATGCAACTCATGATCTTAGAGTAGTGAGTTCTAGCCCCACATTGGGTGTGTAGAGATTACTACTAAAAAATAAATAAATAAATAGGGGCACCTGGTGGTTCAGTGGGTTAAGCCTCTGCTTTCAGTTCAGGTCATGATCTCGGGGTCCTGGGATCGAGTCCTGCATCGGGCTCTCTTCTCAGAGGGGAGCTAAGCAGAGAGCCCCTCTCTCTCTGCCTGCCTCTCTGCCTACTTGTGATCTCTCTCTCTGCATTAAATAAATATAAAAAACCTTAATAAATAAATAAACAAATGTAAATAAACTTAAAATAAGATTTTTTTTTATTTGTCAGAGAAAGAGAGAGCACAAGTTGTGGGGAGCAGCAGGTGGAGGGAGAAGCAGGCTCCCTGCTAAGCAAGAAGCCCTGATGCGAGACTCAATCCCAGAACCCCAGGATCATGACCTGAGCTATAGGCGACACTGAACCAACTGAGCCATCCAGGCATCCCTATAGCAGCATTCCTTGTAGTAACAAAAATTTGGAAACTACTCCTGGATCCATGATAGCAAAACGTTTAAACAAACAGTAGTATATTTATACATAGTAATATGATACAGTGAGAAAAACGTGCATTTAGTTACACACATCATGAAAGAATCTTAGAAACATGTTGCATGAAAATATTGTAAGAGAATAATAACGTATGATTCCGTTTATATATAGTTTGAAAACAGAAAAAAACTAATCTACATACTGTGTAGGGTTTGTGGTAGCCAGCCTTATCCAAGATGGCCCCCAAAGATCGCTCCCTCCTGATATTCACACCCTGCCAATATACCAGAGTTGTCCTTATGTTACTGATGGCAAAGTTGCAGCAGTGATGGTATGCCACTTCCAAGACTAGGTTATCTCTTTCTCTGTCTCATTACTCTTTCTGGGGGTAGCCAGCTGCACTGTTATGAGCAGCCCTACAGAAAGACCCATTTGTGGTGAGGAACTGAAACCTGCGGACAGTCATGTGAAGATCCCCCTGGCCCAGCCAACCCTCCAGACGATTATAGCCAACAGCTTTACTACATCCCCATCTGCGACCCAGAGCCAGAACCACTGTTATTAACCGCTGAATTTCTGACTCTCAGAAGCTGTATAAAATAATATATATTTGTAACTTTAAACTGCTAAGTTTGGGGGTAATCTGTTTTGCCACAATGGATAACCAATACAGAGATATATACCTATGTGGTAAAATTATAAAGAAATGTAAAGAATAATAAATAAAAAATTCAAGATAGCCTTGGCTATCTTGTAACAGGAGTGCGTTCAGGATGAACTGGGGAACCAGGTAAAATTGAGAGTTTGAAAGACACTGCAAATGTTCTTATTAAATTGAATTGTACGTATGTATACAGAATTTGCTGCCTCATTCTTTATACAACCATAGGTTCTACATACATATATTTGTATTTGTACCTACTCAATATCTAATAAAATAAATTTTTAAACGTCTGGATGGAAATATACTAAGATGTTAATAATAGTGAAGATGTTGCTTCCCAAGTCTATGTAATAGTTATTTTTTTGTTTCTTGTTATTTCCTATATTTTAAGTAATACGAATATATTATATGTAAATAATAAGAAAGTACTACTTTCAAAGTGAGAAATTAAAAATATATAAACACACACATAAAAATTAAAAATGCCTAAATGGGGGCACCTGGGTGGCTCAGTGGGTTAAAGCCTCTGCCTTTGGCGTGGGTCATGATCCTGCTTGCTCTGTCCAGTGAATAAATAAAATACTTTAAAAAATACCTAAATGTGTGCAAGTATGAATATAGATGTATGAGGGCTTGTATTTTTATGAAAAGATCTCTGAAAGATACACACTCATTTTTAAATTTTTTTTTGTTTTTTTATAAACATATAATGTATTATTAGCCCCAGGGGTACAGGTCTGTGAATCGCCAGGTTACAAACTCATTTTTAAGACTAATTTTTTTAACACTAACTTTTTTTAACTGAGGGAGAGGGATTGGCAATGGGGTGTGGTAGGAGGTATAGGGATTTTTCACTTTTTTAAAAGATTTTATTTATTTATTTGACAGAGAGAGAAAGGTCACAAGTAGGCAGAGAGGCAGGCAGAGAGAGGGGGGAACAGGCTCCCAGCTGAGCAGAGAGCCCGATGTGGGGCCCAATCCCAGGACCTCAAGATCATGACCTGAGCTGAAGACAGAGGTTCAACCCACTGAGCCATTCAGGCACCCGGGCTTTTTCACTTTTTACTTTATATATGTTCATGAACCCAGATGGACCTGGCTGCAAATCTTAACTCTGCTATGTGACCTTGGGCAGTTCATGTCACTTCTCTTGAGCCTCAGGTTTTTTCATCTGGAAATTGGAAATAATTGCACCTACCTAGCAAGGGTGTTGCAAAGATTAAGTCAAGTCATGAATGTATAGCACCTAACATACCCTCCATTCTGTCATCAGCATGTATTATTTTTGTAACTTTAAAACATTCCAAATATTGAAGTACCTGGTTGATGTACTAAGCCAGTGCCCACTGCAAATGCAGAGGATGGGATTTCCAGAGATTCTCTTTCCTACTCCCTAAAGACAAAGGCCCCATTTGGGCCTGGCTAGCACTGATTTTACATGAGCTTGTTGAAAAGAAATCCCTGCATCAGCAGTCACTCTCCAACCCCCCATCCAGCTCCTAGCAAACATTAATCTACTTTCTGTCTCTATGGATTTGCCTCTTCCAGAAATTTCTTAAGTGGAATCATACAATATTTGTCATTCCTAGTCTGGCTCCTTTTATTTGTATCATGTTTCAGATTCATCTATGTTATAGTATGTAGTGATACTTAATTCACTTTATTAAAATATACTACTTCATTGCATGGATTTATCACCTTTTAAGGACCCATTCATCAGATGGTGGACATTCAGGTTGTGTCCTATGGCCTTTTGTTCTTAATCACAGTTTGCTAAGGTCTGTGTAAACCTTCCCCCAAAAGAATTCCACATAAGCCATGAAGAAAGAGACGAGGAAACAGATTTCCCTTTGCTTGACTGGGTGGGAACTATGGAAGGCAGAATGGTGTCCCCTTCTCAAGGGATCCTTTGATGGCTGTCTCCAATGGCTCATACTTGCACCTTCTCCAGGGGAGAATTCTTGGGTGATTGCAACCACCCAACCTAAAGATGTCTGAGAGTTAGTTGCCATCCAGAGCCAATGGGTGGTTGCTGTCCATTCTCCATGAAGTAGGAAGCCTCCACTGAACTGGAAGGCAAGTACAGATTTTTGGCTGGTGACTACTGGTTTAGATGGTAGAGGGATTGACAGACACAGAGTGAAGGAGCAGATTTGGAAGGGGCAAGGGTAGGAGCTGGTTCTTTCTTTCTCTCTCACTTTAAAAAAATGAGAGTTTGAAGAGCCAGAATAATTTTCTGATCTGCTGGCTCCTTCTCCTTTCTCCTTTGCAGGTTTCTCTCCCCTATCACACTTCCATTATAAAAAAAAAAAATAATAATAATAAATTCAAATCTCACAAATAATACATGGCTACCTTCTTTTCTAAAACAAAGATAAAACTCACATTATCTATCATTTCTGTCCACAATCCAGTTTAGTTCCTCTCCTCTGAAGTTCCCACACTTGTCAGTTTGTTGTAAATTCTTCCATACCTTTTGTCATATGTGTATATATATATATACATCTATCTATCTATCTGTTTAGGAGAGGCAATGTAGGGCAGTGGTTAAGGGTTTGGCCTCTGGAGCTGGACTTCCTATGTTCAAGTTCTGGCTCTGTCACATACAAACTGTGTGACCTTTGAGAAGTTGTCTACCCTCTCTGAGCCATAATTTCCTGAATCTATAAAGTGGAAATGATATTACCTCAAAGAGTTATTAGGATAAAATAAGTTATTATATGCAAAGCACTTCAAACAGTGCCTGGCATATGGTAAGTGCCAGATAAAGTGCTAGCTGACATTATTCATACACACCCACAGGAAAAGTGGGGTGTTGTTTTGCATATTTTTCAAAACCATAATGCCTTCCTGGGTGCCTGGCTGGCTTAATCTGTGAAGCATGAAACTCCTTTTTTTAAAAAATTTTATTTATTTGACAGGCAGAGATCACAAGTAGGCAGAGAGGCAGGCAGAGAGAGAGAGAGAGGGAAGCAGGCTCCCTGCTGAGCAGAGAGCCCGATATGGGACTCGATCCCAGGACCCCGAGATCACGACCTGAGCCAAAGGCAGTGGCTTAACCCACTGAGCCACACAGGCGTCCAGAGCATGCAACTCTTGATCACGGTGTTTTAAGTTCAAGCTCCGCATTGGGGATAGAGTTTACTTAAATTAAATTAAATTAAACTAAGTAAATAAAAACCATAATGGTTTCATAATGAATTTATATCAATCAGCGATTTGTTTTCTAACTAAAAACATGTCTCAAAGATACTGCCCCATCAGTCCAGATCAGTTGAACTTTTTTGAACTGAATTGATGTTTAATGTTCCATTCTTTAGACAGTTTATTAAAATACCCTCCTACTTATGGATATTTAGGTGGTTTCCAATGTCTCACAACTACAATGCAACAGCCTACTGATTGATTTCCCTTTTTCCATCCCTGTTCTCCTTCCCTCTGCTTTCAGCACAGCAGCCAGAATTTTCCCATTAATAGCAGAGAGCTAATCAATGCTCAACACCCTCCCAGGCCTTCTGCACCTCATTGAGAGTAAAAATCAAAGTCCTCACAATGGCCCAGTTGGTCTTCCAGAATATTTCCTGTATTCTTCTCCTTGTAGTTGATTCAGCCCCTGACTTGCTAGCTATTTCTAAAACATGTCTGCTATGCTCCTACCTTTACATTTGCTGCTCCCTCTGGACACTCTTCCCTCAGCTATCTATATGGCTCACTCATTACCTTCTGGAGGTCTTTGTCCAAATGTCCCTGAACTACCCTACTTAAAATTACAAACCCTCTTCCCACGGATAAGGCCAAAACCGTGATGGCTAAAATTGTGGAAAGAGTGGACCAGATGTGTCGGTTTTTCCTTTCAGCCCTAAAAGGCTGCTTTGGTGATTGCAGACTGCGCAGTCATCCATTCATGAAGAATGGGAACTTGAGCTTCAGCCTAGAATGTGATCAATGCAGAAGGAATGACAGGAGATGAATCCCTTGGGTCAGGCTTACCCATTGGAACGACTTGGGAAGTTCTTGCACATATCCTGGCCAGCAGGCACTGCCTCATTCACTCCCTTACCCACTGGGCACCTTCTGCCTTGTGGGCCCTGGGCATGGCACAGCTCTGATGCCCCTGTTTTCTTAATGTAAAGCAAACTAGCTTTACCTCCATCCCCACCCAGGCCTGGCTACCTGGTGGCCCTACAGGTCCCTAGTGTTTGGGTGATGTGTCTGCTGAAATTAAGCGGCCACAGTATAGGCAGTCCCTGGCCTTCCTTTGTCTCTGGGCAGCCCCTGCCTTCCTCCTCTCCTTGCCATCCTCGAGGCTTGGAGACCCAGTGACTTTGCATATATCACCTCCTAATACACTACATTTATTTACCTTGTTTAGAGTCTGTCTTCTCCCATAGAACACCAGGTTCCCAAGAACAGAGATTTTGTCTGTCTTTTCACAATTCTATCCCCGCATTTAGTACAGTGACTGACACATAGTAGGTGCTCAATTCATGCTGTGGTGACTGTGTCTTTGTGCCTCTATGTGAAAGTAGATGGGTGTGCCTCTTGGAACTAAACCTAGAAATAGAAGTCCTAGGTCACAGAGCATATGTGTTTGACATTTTAATAGATGTTGCTAATTTGCCCTCTAAAGTAGGCAAACCCATTTGTTCTCCTACCCTACAAATCCTTGATATCATTAAAATTTTAATTTGGGGCAATCTGGTGGGTGAACATGGTACCTTCTTGTTTAAATTTAATATAAATTGAATTTAAATTTCAGTATTACTAGTTGAGGCCAATGACCTTTGCATGCCTTTTTAAATTTTTTTTTTTTTTTTGAAGATCTAATTGGCTTTATTAAGGGATTCCTGAATGGGGCAGTATCCCGTCTAGCAAGTAGAAGGGAGTTCCCATTTGCATTATCTTTAATGGCCAATTTTGCTTCTTCTTCTAAGAACTAACTATTTTCCCCATTTCTTCCCCCCCCCCCCAGTTTTTGTCCTTTTCTTACTGATTTATTGACTTTTTTTTGTTTATTTATATATTGGGTTCTAATTCTTTGCTATATGTGTTGGAAATATTAAAAATTTCCTATCCCAACATTATAAACATAGTCTTTTAAAATTTCAAAAATTTTGATTTTTTTCCCCTATCTTTAAGTTTTTTTTTTTTTTAATATTTTATTTGTCAGAGATAATACACACAAGCAGGGAGAGCAGCAGGCAGAGGGAGAAGCAGGCTTCCTCTGAGCAAGAAGCCTTATGTGGGACTCCATCCCAGGACTCTAGGATCATGACCTGAGCCCAAAGGCAGGCACTTAATTGACTGAGCCACCCAGGCATCCCCTACCTTCAGGGTTTTAATTCAACTGAATTTTGTTTTTGTAAATGGTATGGGATAAATATCTAATATATTTTCCCCCAATGAAAAGCAAATGTCTTACCTTCATTTTTTGTTTGTTTCCATCTTATTTGAAATTCTAGTCAGCATTTACTAAATTCAGATACACATGGGTCTGTTTTGGGACTCTTAAACTTTTCTACCAGTCTTTCTTTGTTGTTTAAAAAAAAAATTCCTATGGCAATATCCTGGTTAAAAAAAACTTTGCGGAAAACTTCACAAACATATATGAACATATGTGTGTGTATATGTGTGTGTGTGTGTGTGTGTGTGTGTGTGTGTGATGAACCTGTCATTCAGTTTCAACTTATCAATTTGTGGCTAATCTTACTTCATCAATATTCCCCACCTACATTCCTCCCTGCACTTTCCCGATTATTCTGAAGCAAATTCTAGAGTCATTTTATCCCCACCATTTATATATGTATCTCTAAAAATAGGAAGGAGTATTAAAACAAAAACAAAACTACTCTTGCTGTTTATGTTTTGAAGAAATGAGATGTGTTGTTGTAGAGTTTTCCTGTCTGGATTTTGCTGATTGTATCCCCATGGGATCACTTAACTATACTTTAAAAATTACGATAATTTAAAAATATGTTAATGCCCATGAGAGCTGGTATGGCAATCACCCACCTCCCCCATTACTTTTCAAAATTCAGATGCCACATCTTGTGCTTTCCTCTTCTATATAAATTTTAGAATCAGTTTGGCAAGTTCCATGACAAAACCTATTGCGAATTTCATTGGAATTGCCTTGAGCTCTTCATATGGAAAATCAACCGCTTTACAATATTGGATCTCCCCATTCTTTAATAAAGTATATAATCTCCTTTACTTGTTTTTGTAGTTATATAACCAAGTTTCACAGTTTTTAATTTTCAGATAAAGATCTTAGGCTTATTTTCTACAAGGCAATCTTTTCTGCCTTGTAGCTGCTATTATTTTCTGACTGATTATTGATGATGTATAGGACCAGACATCCTTAATTCAAATTCCACCGCCTCCATTTTACTGATTTTAGACAATTCACTCAACTTCTCTGATCTTTTGTTTTTCTTTTTAAAGTAGGATGATAAAGAAAGGGACGTAAATGGAATTGAAAGGGAAGGAGCACCCAATTATAAACCGCGGCTTTATATCAGGGCATGGGCTCAATAAAGACTTGGAGAGACTCCTTCACAGTTGGGAGAGAAGCTGAGGGCGAGTCTATGCTGTATACAGGGGAGTCTATATTAAAACGAATGGAATTCTTATGAACATTTCAAGGCACCATGCACTACTATAGGAAGAATCATAAATTTTCTTTCATGAAAGTATTTCGGAGGTCCAGTCGCGCGCCGCTCTGTTACCTGAAGCGACTTCTTATCTCTTCAGTTGGTACCACCTCTCCCGAATAATCTGGAGTCGAGGGTTCTGGGCTTTGTAGTAATTTCCTCATTAGATTTGTTCCAAATGGTTCACGCAGCTGCATGAGACTACATTTCCCAGGAGCCTCCCGGGCCGGTTGTTTGCTAGTCCCTCATCCTGTCTTCCGGCGTCCTTGTGATCCTCTGGGCCAATCGGGAGGCTAAGGATTGCCGGTTCCCGCACTCTGATTGGTGCATTCGACTAGAGAGCCTGGGTTCAAATTTTCAACGGTACTGAATGAAGTCCCGCGTCGGATCTTCCGGACGCTCGGTTGTCAGAGCTGAGGTGAGGTGAGCTTTGGAGAGAAACGGGGACCAGCTGGGGTGCGGCCTGCCGTTTCCCTGATTTTCGAAAGGCTGGAGGCCGCCAAACCCGGAGCGCCTCCAAGCGCCTCTTGCCCCGGGCTTCAGAGGCGGTCGAATTGTGTGGGCGCCGCCCTGGCCAGGCGGGAAGGTAGTCGGGCTTCGGACGACCCTTCTCTTGGTGGCACAGGATTTTCCAGCGAAGTGTGTCCCGACCGAGACTAGCGGGCTGCATCTGGAGGTAGAGGCCGTGGCCGGCCCTGGGAAATACGGGGAAGTAGCGGTTGTGGGAGGCTGTAAGCTAGTAATGGTAACGACCATTGTTACCACGCACAAATGAAATAAGCTTTCACTTGGATTACGCACTCTGCGTGCGTTTTCTCACTTAATTGTCCCACGAAGCCAATGAAGCAGGTCCTATTCTTAGTCCCACTTTTTAGAGGAGGAAACTGAGGCCCACAATCCAGATTTCAAGAAATGGATGAAACCGTAGCCCCGCCCTCAAGAAGGGTGGCTTTGGTGGAGGAAAACAGATGTGGTCACAAGACGACTACATTTAAAAACTATTGTGTAAGAATAGGAAGGTAATTGCGGGAATTTCGTTCCAATTGGAGTTGTCTTTTTGTTTGGGATTTAAAATTCATCCTGTTTTATCTAGATCTGCAACGAATAACTAGGTATCACTGCCTTTCTAATTTCCTGTCCTAGAACATTTGTAGACTGAAGAGGAAAGGACAAGGGTGAACCAGACTATAATATGGTAGGACTGTTCTGCCCCCTTTCCCTTGATGTGTGGTGTCTTTGTCTCGCATACAGTTTTCCCATAGTTAAATCCGAAGGGCTTGCCCCAATCAGCCCTACTTAGAACCAGACAGCATTGAGGGCTCTGCTGATTTTGCTCGGAAGTCATTTATGTACTCCTAGGTTCATTCAGCTTTACCTTCTCTTGACATCCTAAGGCCTTTCTTATCTTATCCTTATTTCATCAGGATTTGAATTATTGACTGCTATAATAAGGATATTCTTGGGTTGTGGTCTCAATGTATCCTACCCCCTGTCAAGCCACCCCTATATCACCCTTGGTGGTTTTGGAGTATCACTGTTAGGTGTGTTAGCTCAGTATTAAGTTGCCACTCTCAGGATAAAAATTTCTGTGGCTCCCAGTGCACTTAGCTAATTAATTGATTTTTGAGGGTGTACTGTGTGCTCAGATTGATGTTAGATACTCTGGATATTCAGATGTATGATGTTCTCATGGGTTTTCTGGTATGCTTGAGGACAGAAGACTGATTCAAATTCACAAGTGACTATCTGAACAAGAAATGACAGCATTGGAGTACTGTAGTGTTATGTATTGTAGGTGCCGGCAAGGTAGAGGTGAGGGCGATCAGTGAGGCTTAAGACAGGCAAGGATGTCTTTGTGAAGCAGATGGGACCCCAACTGGCTCTTGATAAGCAGAGTTTGGTTAGATAAGAACTAGAACAGTCTTGGGCGCCTGGGTGGTTCAGTGGGTTAAGCCGCTGCCTTCGGCTCAAGTCATGATCTCAGAGTCCTGGGATCGAGTCCCGCATCGGGCTCTCTGCTCTGCGGGGAGCCTGCTTCCTCCTCTCTCTGCCTGCCTCTCCATCTACTTGTGATTTCTCTCTGTCAAATAAATAAATAAAATCTTTAAAAAAAAAAAAAAGAACTAGAACAGTCTTGGTGCAGAGAAATTGCCCACTTACTATCTGCTGAATTGGATAGGCAGGAGGGCATTATCTAAATTGACTACAAAATTGCAGGTATGAAAAACTGGATGTATTCAACTAGGTTGATAAATTTGTTTAGACTTTTGGGGCGCCTAGGTGACTCAGTCAGTTAAGGGTCTGCCTTCGGCTCAGGTTGTGATCCCAGGGTTCTGGGATCCTGTCCCACATCAGGCTCCGTGCTCATCAGGCTCATCAGGCTCCCTCTCCCTATGCTGCTTCCACTCTCTCACTCTCTCTGTCAAATAAATGAATGCAATCTTTAAAAAGCAACTTTATAACTTTTAATAAAATAGGGTGGTTTTGGCCAGCCTTATGCTTATGTCTGTATATTCCAAGCTTAATAAAATAAACTTATCCTACATTTGCAATTAGGCTTCTCCACGAGACAGGATTATGTGAGAAAGTCCTTCATTTTTTGTTTAGGTGCCAGATGTTCAAAGTTCTTCCATATTACTTACGTATTTTTTTCTTCAGCCTTACCTGGGTCTCTTCCCTCATTCTTTTTGAATTGCTGGGGAAGGAAAGAAAAAGGAGAGCTCTAAATGCCCTTTGGCAAACTGAATTGTCTTTGCAATGAGTAAAGTTAGGAAATAGAATTGACTACTAGGAGACTGAACAGCCCAAACAATTCTATGAATAGGTCTGTATTTGAGACAGATCTAGAGATCAGCGGTTGGAGGTACTTGGTGCAAAAAGAATGGATAGCTGGAGGGGGGTTTCTGGTTATGTTCATTTGCATAGAGAGATTTGATTGGGAGGAAATTACTGATTAGTGGGAAAGGAGCTTACTTTGGAAATGTTTAAAAAATACTATTAAAAAAGATAATAAAAGTTTTTTTTCTTTCCATATTACAAGTGTGCCTACTATCGGTCCTGATGTTTGAATAACACAGAAGTGTACACTATTACCCTTGGTGTCAGTGTTCCTAAATTGCGAATTTGGAAAGTTAGTTTTAAAAGTGTGAGTATATAATATTAAAGACACCACGAGACAGCAATGTATACTCAAAACGTAAGCTGAAACAACAATTAACTTTAGGGTAGATTTATACTATTCATTTATTTATTTAAGATTTTATCCATTTATTTGACACAGAGAGAGAGAGACACACACATACAGAGAAAAAGACACAGCGAGAGAGGTAATACAAGCAGAGGGAGTGGGAGAGAGAAAAGCAGGCTTCCCCAGGCAGGGAGCCTGAAGCTTGATCTCAGGACTCTGGGATCATGACCTGAGCTGAAGGCAGACGCTTAACCACTGAGCCACCCAGGTGCCCCAGATTTATGCTATTTAGACCTTAGCTCCTAGAGGCACTGTTTGGTTTTGAGAGGGGTAATCTTTGGTGTTTTATAGCCTTTTCCTAGTCTCTGTTAACCATTTTTACTACAGAGAACATGAACCCGTTCTATCACTTTTCTGTTTCTTCTAGGTTCTTTTTTAAAAAATTAATTAATTTTTATTTTTTAAAGAATTTTTTTAAGGTTTTATTTATTCATTTAACAGAGAGGGAGAATACAAACAGGGAGACCAGCAAACAGAGTGGGAGGGAGAAGCAAGCTCTCTGCTGAACCAGGAGCTGCATGTAGGACTTGATCCCAGGACCCTGGGATAACCACTTGAGCCAAAGGCAGCCGCTTAACAAACTGAGCCACCGAGCGTGCTATCCAGGTTCTTGATAAAAAGTACTTGTTAGACTTCAGCATTTCACAACGCAGAGTACTAACCACTATACGATCACGGCCAGACTTCAGCATTTCAGAAGAGATGTGAAAAGTATATTGCAACTCTGAATCAAGCCCGTAGGCAGGTGGACTGACGGATTAAACCACAGGTAAGGTGGTGTTCAAAGTGAGTTACATTAAAAAGGGATAAGAGGAACATTAATAATTACAATCAAAAGTGTTTAATATATCTTCAAAAGTAACATACTTTGGAAGAAAATTTATTTAATATGAAAAAGCAAAAGAAAGAACTATCCCTCACTATCGTACTTCTCAGATAAACTATTGCTAACATTTTGATAGATTTCTTTCCAAATTTTTCTGTGCCCATATTTGGTTTTAAAAAGTCCTACACTAGGGGCGCCTGGGTGGCTCAGTGGGTTAAGCCGCTGCCTTCGGCTCAGGTCATGATCTCAGAGTCCTGGGATCGAGTCCCGCATCGGGCTCTCAGCTCAGCGGAGAGCCTGCTTCCCTCTCTCTCTCTCTGCCTGCCTCTCCATCTACTTGTGATTTCTCTCTGTCAAATAAATAAATAAAATCTTTAAAATAAATAAATAAATAAATAAATAAAAAGTCCTACACTAAAAATTTTCATTATATTTTTCAATATAATAATTAGGTTATGAGCATTTTTTCATTTCGTTAAAATTTGCTACAACATTTTAAGATTTTTTTTGTCAGAGCGAGAGAATGAGAGAGCGTACACAAGCAGGGGGAGCAGCAGGCAGAGGGAGAAGCAGACTCTCTGCTGAGCAAGGAGCTCGGATGCAGGACTCTATCCCAAGACCCTGGGATCATGACCTGAGCGGAAGGCAGATGCTTAACCAGCTGAGCCACCCAAGCATCCCTCTACAACATAATTTTAATAGCTATGTGGTATTCCATTATATGGTTCTGCCACAGTATTTTATGCAGTGAAATCATTGGTCAAAGATTGCATATTTATTTATTTATTTATTTAACAGACAGAGATCACAAGTAGGCAGAGAGGTAGGCAGAGAGAGAGGAGGAAGCAGACTCTCTGCTCAGCCTGATGAGGGGCTCCATCCCAGGACCCTAGGATCATGACCTGAGCTGAAGGCAGAGGCTTTAACCCAGTGAGTCACCCAGGTGCCCCGAATGCATATATATATTTTTAAGATTGAATTTATTTATTTAACATAAATAGATTATGTCAAAATGTCAAAATTTATTTGACAGATAGATCACAAGTAGGCAGAGAGGCAGGCAGAGAGAGGAAGGGAAGCAGGCTCCCTGCTGAGCAGAGAGCCCGATGTGGGGCTCGATACCAGGACCCTGGGACCACGACCTGAGCCGAAGGCAGAGGCTTTAACCCACTGAGCCACCCAGGTGCCCCCTGAATGCATATTTTTAAGACACGGGTACATAACACCAAATTGCCTCATAAGAAAATAATGCTGATTTACATACCCACTTAATAGTGTATATTTTACACAGGCATAAATTTATATTTTAAAAGTATGTGATACAGTCACATGGTACAAAACTCAAAATAGTATAAAAAGTTTTATAGTTAAAAATCTTACAGCCTTGTCACTGACACTTGCTGGCATCCCGTAAGCAATTGCTTTCTGAGATTCTTGGGTACCTGTGTATCTACATCCCAAGAGGGATACCTTTTGTGTTTTTCTTTTTGGTTTGTTTTTTAAAGATTTTATTTATTTATTTGAGATGGTGAGAGAGGGAACACAGTATGGGGAGTGGGAGAGGGAGAAGCAGGTTTCCTGCTGATCAGGGAACCTGATGCGGGGGTCAATCCTAGGACCTGGGCATCACGACCTGAGCCGAAGGCAGACGCTTAACAACTGAGCCACCCAGGTGCCCTGCAAGAAGGATACCTTTTGAAGGATGTAAAAATCTCCTTAAGACTGTGTGATTGAGATTTCACTAGGAATGTATGCAGCCCCACTATCAACCCTTAAAAACTCTTTGGCTTCTTACTATTGAAACAGCAGAACACTTTGATATTCTGCAGAGATTTCCTAATATTCTTCAAAGATTTCCTTTTAGTATTCTACTTTGTGTCCTTATTTGGCTTGAAGGTAAATGGCATCATTGATTTTTATCCAGGTTTTATTAGTTGTTTAAGAGTAGGTTAGGGTTTGTAGAATTGTACAGATAAGTTAAATAAAGCAGAACTGAGTTCGTAAGCCATAACTCAAAAGTTCGGGAGAGAAATGATAAAAAGTATATGTGCTTGAGGTTTCTGGACAGTGATGAATTACAACAAGTGTCCATGTGTCCTGTGCTGACTTCTCAGTGCTTGGACAGTGAAGGATTGTCATTGGATTTTAAATTGACCCAATTTTGGAAGCTTCATGCATCTGTTTCTGTAAACAGATCCAATTTCAACATAGAAGTTAGCAAACATAAATGTGGAAACACAAAGTCCATTAACTTCCTTTAGACTTAGTTTGTGGCTTTGATTAACAGTTGAAATTGCATGCTGGATTATGTTGCCATTTACTGACTCCTGCTAATCCCTTATGTACAAAAAAAATGTAGGTGTTTTTTCGCTGCGTAAGATGAAAATAACTCTATTTAACTTGTGGTACGGTAACAGGATCTCTTATCCCTTGTGAAAGTAGGAGAGGGTGTGCCTGGGAAAATGGCACCATTTGGGATGGGACCATTTAACTAATAGACTTCTAATGAAGTCTTGACTTACTTTTACTCTATTATATTACCAGTTGTTTAACTCATGATTTTTCTCACAGTAGAAATAGGTACAGTGCAGCTCACAAAGTGGATAGGGAAGTGCTTGAGAGCATTTGTCACACCAAAGTCTTTGTTTTGTTTAGGAGCTGCTAGCTGCTATGTCAACCTTGCTTAGAATGCACCCTTTTGCAGATTTCCCCCACTTCCTCTGAATCTGCATCTTTTGATTTATAGAGGTTGTCAAGTCTAGTTATTTTGGGTTTGAGAGTGAAGAGGAATAGGACGTGATGGAGGTTAATTTCTAATGAATGTGGAAACAAGTTGCATTGCTTCTTTTGCAATCTTTCTCAATTATGTGCTTCTCCCACATTTGTTTCCCATTTCCATTTATCTCTTTCCTTAGAAAAAGTCAGTATGCATCCTTAGCTTGTAGAACTCTGCAGGATTGTCTGTATCTTTTTGTTGCTGTGTTCTTTGTGCATATCTTTTCTCCTTTTTAAAAAAATTTTTGACAAGTATAGTTGACACACAATGCTACATTAGTTTCAGTTTACAACAGTGATTCAACATCTCTGTAGCTTATGCTATGCTCACCACTGTCTATTTTTCTTTTTTTAAGATTTTTAAATTTATTTCTTTGACAGAGATCACAAGTAGGCAGAGAGGCAGGCAGAAATAGAGGGGGAAGCAGGCTCCCTGTTGAGCAGAGAGCCTGATGTGGGACCCTGGGACCATGACCTGAGCTGAAGGCAGAGGCTTAACCCACTGAGCCACCCAGGTGCCCCCACTGTCTGTATTTTTAAGCATCACTTCCACCAGCTCCCCTTCTCTGGACTTCCACAGTGATCTTGTTTTTTTTTCCCCTTTTTAGCAAAGATCACCCTGTATCACAATTGTCTGTAGTCTCCACTCAAATATGAATTTAAGATTTTATTTATTCATTTGAGAGACAAAGATCACAAGTAGGCAGAGAGGCAGGCAGAGAGAGAGGAAGGGAAGCAAGCTTCCCACCAAGCAGAGAGCTCGACTCGGGGCCGGATCCCAGGACCCTGAGATCATGACCTGAGTGGAAGGCGAGGCTTTAACCTACTGAGCCACCCAGGCGCCCCTCAAATATGAGTTTCTTAAGGGAAGAGATTATATATATCCTTTTATTTATTTATTTTTAAAAAATGATATTTATTTGACAGACAGCAAGTGAGGGGACACAAGCAAGGGGAGTGGGAGAGGGAGAAGCAAACCACTCTGAGCAGGGAGCCTGATGTGGGGCTTAATCCTGGGATGCTGGGATCATGACCTGAACTGAAGGTAGATGCTTAATGACTGAGTGACCCAGGAGCCCCTATATGTATTCTTTTAGTCTTTGTTCTCTGGAAACAAAAATGAGCTGTATGATACGATGATGGCTTTTAATAGGCAGTTCTAAAAGGAACCTAAGTAGTTCATAATATGGGAGAGCCTTTTTCCTCAGTTCTGTTGTAGGATTATTGGTCTGAAAGAGCTATTTCTTCACTCAGAATATTTCTAGTTTTGCAGGAGTCTAGAGCTGTGGTGGATTTAGATAATTTTGAAATGTGAAACTGGTTCTCTTGCTTGGCAGTCTTATTTGTTTGGGGGAATGTGGTTGACGCATGTGCCTTTTTTCTTTCCTTTTTTTTTTCAGTGAGACCTGTTGACAGAAATTCAATCTTGATTAAGGGGTGCAGGAAGGTATCCAGTTCCCATCATGCCTGGGGCTCTCTCATTTAAACAGTTGGCCCAGGCCCTGGGCTGTTCCTTTTCCCACCAGGCCTTGTGCTTTTTTAATTTTTGAAGGTTTCACATCTTAATTTTATTATTTGTGGGAGAAGCAGCTTGGTGAAACTGGCATAACCCAGTAGTTACTTTTGGTTTTGTTCATGTACTTGTGCTGTCACCTTTTATTGAAGAGTCAGACTTCTCAGTATATATACATTTTGTTTACTTGTTCCCTTTTTAGTAGGGTTGGTAGGGATGATCTCCTGAGTTGCTCATACTAGACCAAAAGATAGCTTAAAAGAAGCTTTTTAGGGGCACCTGGGTGGCTCAGTGGGTTAAAGCCTCTGCCTTCAGCTCAGGTCATGATCTCCGGGTCCTGGGCTCTGCTCAGTGGGGAGCCTGCTTCCCCCCCCAACCCCCGCCTGCCTCTCTGCCTACTTGTGATCTTTGTCTCAAATGAATAAATAAAATCTTTAAAAAAAAAAAAAAAAAGCTTTTTAAAAAAGAAGTAATGTTAGAAAAATAGTATTTTGGTTTTAAAGTTTTAGCTAAATAAAGATTAGGCATATTTAAGTTTGCGCCCCTTGCCTTTTGACCCCCATCAATCAAATGCACTCTTAGACCTCAAAAGATATCCCTCCATCTGATTAAATACCCTCCTCTTTGTCTCTTTTACTCTAGAATATCCACTGATAGGTTCAGACTAACTTCCATCTTATGCAAAGGAAAAACTTTATATGCAAGAATACAAACTAAGAAAAAGAGAAATTAAGGGGTGGTGTTTTACTAAGGGGATGATTCAGCTCAGAGCTTTCCCAGTGTATTTAGAATAGGATTCTTAATTTACCAGTATTCTTTTGTGAACAGTTTTTCAGGAATACTTATAGTTATATGTAAAGCAGAGTTAATATTTGCATTTGTCTGACAGATTAGTATGATTCGGTTACATACTTCATCTTTGAAGTAATGTTTTAGGAAAAATCTGTTCATTATAGCAACTCTAGATTTTTGGAATCTCACAGATCTGGTCTTAAAACTCAACACAGCTACATACTAGTTGGTAATCTTGGAGTAGGTTAATTACTGTGAACCTGTTTCCTTATTTGTAAAATGGTGATGATGATATCTACCTTGTATATTGTTGAAGTTTCAATGAGATGATTTATATCCAGTGCCTGGCACAGTGCTTGGCCTATAGTAAACAGTATTTGGAAGTTATTATCTACAAATGGTTTCATCCCTTGTTCCTTAACATTTCCTATTGAGCTACATAAATATCTATCTTTTAAATAAATATGAGAGTAAATAAATAAAAACAAACAAATAGATACATAAAAATACATACACACAAAGAGTTGTGCCTGACTGGCTCAGTTGATAGAGCACATGGCTCCTGATCTTGGGGTTGTGAATTTGAGCCACATGTTGGGCACAGAGATTATCTAAAGAAAAAAATCAGTAAATATGAGAGGTAGTAGATCTGAGTTCAAAGGCTGGCTCTGCTACTTCATAGCTGTGTGGCCATGAATAAGTAAGTAGTAAGTCTCTCCTTGCCTCAGTTTTCTTACCTGTAAAATGAAGATAATAATAGTACTTAAACTTCACAGGATTATTGGAGGATTTAGTTAGTTAATACATGTAAAACGCTGTGGAAACAGTGTCTGGCATGCCATAAGTACTCAATAATTAATAACTTATTATTTTTAACCTTTTTTGAAGTTTATATACTTTTTATTAAGTCAATACCCAGGAGCATATTTTTTTTTTTTTAAGATTTTTTATTTATTCATTTGACAGACAGAGATCACAAGTAGGCAGAGAGGCGAGCAGAGAGAGAGAGGAGGAATCAGGCTCCCTGCAGAGCAGAGAGCTCGATTTGGGGCTCGATCCCAGAATCCTGGGATCATGACCTGAGCTGAAGGCAGAGGCTTTAACCCACTGAGCCACCCAGGCGCCCCATCTAGGAGCATTTTGTTTTTATACAGAGACAATTAAAAAAAGAAAGGATGGATAACATTTGGATAAGTGAAGTTAGTAGCCAATTTATAGACCACATAAATGGGAAACGTTATTTCCAAAAATCAAGAGGTTTAGCAATTATTGCTGGATTACCAAAAGTACTTAATTAATAAAAAATTCCAGAAAGCCCAGTGACTTATGGACTGTATACATCAATTTAGGGGGAAATAAATACTGCTTAACTAGTTCTTTAAACTGAAAAGGTATATACATTTATAAAACATTCAAAGAGTATAAAAGTTCATATAGTGAAAAATCTTCCTCTGACCCAGAACTCCTAGCTCTCTTCTCAGACCCAAATACTGTTAACACTTTTATGTCTCCTTACACAATAGTCTTATGTGTGAACAAAGGTATATATGAGTCCCTCTGCTTCTTTTTAACATGAATAAGAGTATGCACTTTAATGTTTTGCTTTTCTTAATAGCTCTTGGAGCTCACTGTGTACACATATCATCACATATGCAAAGTTACCTAATATTAAAGTTACTTATTAGGGGCGCCTGGGTGGCTCAGTGGGTTAAAGCCTCTGCCTTCGGCTTGGGTCATGGTCCCGGGGTCCTGGGATGGAGCCCTTTGTCGGGCTCTCTGCTTGGCGGGAACCCTGCTTCCTACTCTCTCTCTGCCTGCTTCCCTGCCTACTTGTGATCCCTGTCTGTCAAATAAATAAATAAAATCGTTAAAAAAAAGATAAAGTTACTTAATATTTTATTATATGATTGTGCCTTAATTTATTCAACCAATCTTCTATTGGTGGAACTTTGGTTTTTAGTTTTTTGGCTTTTATGAACAATACTATAGTATGTTTACATTTGGCAAGCTCTGTCAAAAAGAAAAATACAGTTGTCCTCCAAAGAGCGTAGCTGTTTAGCTCCATAATTAAAAAAAGAAAGAAGAATGTGAGGGTTAAATTTGAATACTTTCCAGGTAGTTTTCAGTAGCATGCTTTGGTGGAAGTCATGATTTTTAGGAAGCTAATTAGGGTTGTTGCATATTACATTCCTGCCTCTTCCCTCCCCCAACTTTGGTAGTCTTCATTACATTCCTGCCTGGGAAGGGTTCCCAGTGACCTGGGTTAGGCATTAAGATCATGGGAATCCAAGATTTTCCCATGTCTTCCAGCATGTTTGTTCACAAGAACAGGAAAACTTACTCCTTGCAGCAGGGGAATTTTAACCACTGTCAGTCACTGGGGAATCTTTCAGTGAGGGTCCTTTGAATACAAATGTGGTCAAGGAGAGGAGAGGTATCAGGTCTAAAGGCAGTGATGATACTGTAAGAACAGTAATGTATTTTATAGCACTCGAAATGCTTTCTCGTTTGTTTATGGGAAGTAGGTAGGTAGAAAGGTGGAGTGACTTGCCTTTGTCGTATGTATCTAGAAAATGCCAGAGACAGGTCTAGAATTCCGGACTTCTATGTTAGTTGGGATTGTTTTGGGCTATAAATGACAGAAAATGTGACTATAATGACTTATACAAAAAGTATTATTGTCTGGAGGTTAGGTGGTTGCTGATATTTGATCAGTGGTCAGGTCAGTGGCTCAGCAATGTCAGGTCCAGTGTTATTTACTTGGCCATCCACTTGTTTTCATGAGCTGCTATATCTCTAGCCATTGCATTTGCAAGAAGAAAGGTGAAGGAAGAGGGCAGGAACAAGGCTGTGGTTGTATGAGCAAAGTAAGTTTTCCTGCGAATCCCTCAGCAAATTCCTGCTTTGTTCTCATTGGCCAGAACTGTCCATGGCCATTCCAAGCCTGGAAGGTAGTGATCAAGGTGGTGACTTTCATTATAATGGTAGGTACTTCCTACTATTTAGATGATGCTCAAAGAAAAATATTTAATCATAGCTTAAGCTATATTAATTTCTAATTCTCTTTATACTTATAGCTTATGCAGTGTAATTTAAGTATTTTTAAAAGTTGAATGAAAGTTTATTTTTTGTTTTATTTATATTTTTTAAAAACATTTTTAAAAAAGATTTTATTTATTTATTTATTTGACAGAGACAGTGAGAGAGATCACAAGCAGGGGGAGCAGCAGAGAGAGAGGAAGAAGCAGGCTCTCCACTGAGCAGGGGGCCTGATATGGGGCTTGATCCCATGACCTTGGGATTATGACCTAAGCCAAAGGCAGATGCTTAGCCAACTGAGCCACCCAGGCACCCCTAAAACCTTTTTTTAAAGATTTTATCCCCCTCCCCTCCAGCAACACTCAGTTTGTTTCCTATGATTAAGGGTCTCTTGGGGCGCCTGGGTGGCTCAGTGGGTTAAGCTGCTGCGTTCGGCTCAGGTCATGATCTCAGGGTCCTGGGATTGAGTCCCACATCGGGCTCTCTGCTCAGCAGGGAGCCTGCTTCCCTTCCTCTCTCTCTGCCTGCCTCTCTGCCTACTTGTGATCTCTCTCTCTCTCTCTCTCTGTCAAATAAATAAATAAATAAATCTTTAAAAAAAAAAAGGGGGTTTCTTATGGTTTGTCTCCCTCTCTGGTTTCATCTTGTTTTATTTTTTCCTCTCTTCCCCTATGATCCTCTGTTGTTGTTGTTGCTGTTGTTATTTTTCCAAAGATTTTATTTATTTGACATAGAGAGACATCACAAGCAGGCAGAGCAGCAGGCAGAGGGAGAGGGGGAAGCAGGCTCCCTACTGAGCAGAGAGCCCAACATGGGACTTGATCCCAGGACCCTGAGATAATGACCTGAGCCAAAGGCAGAGGCTTTAACCCACTGATCCACCCACTCTGTTTTGTTTCTTAAATTCCACTTATTAGTGAAATCATATGATAATTATCTTTCTCTGATTGACTTATTTTGTTTAGCATGATGTAATTTAAATATTACATACCATCTTATTTATTGGGTGTGCCAGGACCTTAGCTCCTATCTAGATTTAAGTTCCTTTGTATCTGAGACTATATCTACTTTGTATGAGACAGAGTCTTATCCTTGGGTATTAGTGAGAAAGGAGCTCCAGTATCGTCAAGCCCGTATCTTCAGGCCCCTGGTGAGTGTATAGTAAGAGTGGACTGCTAAAAATAGCTTATTGAGTTAAATTGAACAATGAAAGTAGAAATAGGGGAAAGTGAAAAATTTAGAATGAGAATAATAAGGACTCTCTATTCAGGGCAAAAGACAATGGAGAGGGACGCCTGGGTGGCTCAGTTGGTTAAGCAGCTGCCTTCGGCTCAGGTCATGATCCCAGCGTCCTGGGATCGAGTCCCATAACGGGCTCCTTGCTCCGCAGGGAGCCTGCTTCTCCGTCTGACTCTGCCTTCCACTCTGTCTGCCTGTGCTCGCTCTCGCTCGCTCTCTCTGACAAATAAATAAAATCTTTAAAAAAAAAAAAAAGACAATGGAGAATGGATCTACTAGGAAATACATTACTATTATGCAGTTAAAGGCCTTATGTTAATATGCTTCTCTAATTCACAGGGTGAGAGGGCAGAATCAAATGTGGAAAGAACATTGTAAAGGAGTTAGGAGCCTCTGTTCTAGATCTACTTCTGCCATTATAAAACTGTGTGATATTGGGCAAGTCATTTCTCTCTTCAGCTTCCTCTTGTAGGATGGGAATAATAATTGCTGTTTTACAGGATTGTTGAAAGTATTAGAAATAATATGAATTTAGTACTTCATGGCACCTGGTACATATAATAAGTACCATTGGTAACTGTTTTTACCATGATTGTTAGTATTTCTGTCATGTGACCTTGAAAGAGCCTTTTTTGCTTTAATCCTTATCTATAAACTGCAAAAGTTAGGTGTTGTTTAAGATTCCTCCCAATTCCAAAATAATCGTATTTCTACCTAAGTACCTCAACTGGGGCATTGTTATAAAGGTGTCCGTGGAGTTCTGACTGCAATGAGTTAATAGGAGAGACCATGGGAAGATGAAGTTCTCTGGTATATAGATTGATATCATTAAGTAAACCAAGTATTTAGTAGAACAAATATTTCTGAGGCACTGAAGTACCTTCTGAATTGCCCCAGTCCACTGAGAGAAGCTAATGAAATATTGGCCAAACCACTGAGCAGTGAAGTTGGGTGTAACTAAGCTCACAATTTATCTCAGAGAATAGGGATGGTGGTATAATATAAAGAAAATGAGCACTGAGAGTTATTAGTGCCCAGAACTGGTGATGGTTTGGGGAACTGGCATACCTCTCTGGTAATACAAATAACTATTGCTCTTTAGAGGAACATTTCCACATAAATGAAGCCATTACATATTTTTTTTTTAAGGTTTTACTTGTTTATTTGAGAGAGAGAACAAGCTGGTGGGGGGTAGGTAAAGGATCTGAGGGAGAGGGAGAAACAGACTCCCTGCTGAGCAGGGAGCCTGATACAGGGCTCCATCCCAGGACCCTGGGACCATGACCTGAGCCTAAGACAAGACACTCAACTGACTGAGCCACCCAGGCACCCCAGATAGTCTTCTAGTAGTGTCTTTAAAGCGAAAATATTGGGAAATACCTAAAAATATGGGATAAGTAAATTACGGCACAGTCATCAATTGATAAAATACCCGTATGTATTGACATGAAAAACATTAAAAATATGTGAAGCAGATTCATATATATGTGTGTATATGTATAGAAAGAGAATGAGAGAGAGAGATAGGTTGAAATAGTGTGGCATTGTAGATTATTATTTTAATAAAAGGTGTTTTTGTGATCTAATTTCTTTAATGAGCATGCATTTTTATAATAAAATAAAAGCTTAAAGAAGATACTTAATAAATGTATATTCAAGGGGCACCTGGGTGGCTCAGTGGGTTAAAGCCTCTGCCTTTGGCTCGGGTCATGGTCTCAGGGTCCTGGGGTCGAGCCCCACGTCGGGGTCCTGGGGTTGAGCCCCACGTCGGCCTCTCTGCTTGACGGGGAGCCTGCTTCCTCCTTCTCTTTCTCTCTGCCTGCCTCTCTGCCTGCTTGTGATCTCTGTCAAATAAATAAAATCTTAAAAAAAAGTTTATAAATATAAATTCAAGTGATTACTGGTATCTACTTCTCTTCCAAGATACAGAATACTTTAAGTACATGTTGTTCCCTGGATGAAGACAAATGGCTCACTGAGTTTCATAGGGAAATTATTTGCCAATGAGTGTGCCCTTCAGGCTGTTTTTCACACTACTTTCAGATATTTTCTTAACCACAGAGGGCTAGAGTGGGGATTGACTTTAAACCCACACAGGTTTCTACAGGGCAGTGTAGAACTTTGTATATAGGAGTATGGATGGGACCCATCTTTGATCCTTTGATCTAATCGGCATGTGCCTTTTTTTTTTTTTTTTTTTAAAGATTTTATTTTTAGCAGTCTCTACACCCAATGTAGGGCGTGAACCTATAACCCCGAGATCAAGAGTCACATTCTCTACCTACTTAGACAGCCAGGCATCTCCTTTTATGTATTTCTTAAAGTTTTTCTTTTCATGCTCAGGAATAGTATTTTTATGAATATATTTCTAAGGAAAGAAAGCCTGTAGTTGGCAAAATGTATTGAGCTCTTACTATATATAAGATCCTGTTCTAAGTACCTTGATGGATGAGGTATATACAAGTGAGTAAAATCCATCCTTGTTCTCAGGAACTTACAGTCTTCTATGAGAGGCATTTGTATAGTTAACTAACATAAAATTGGATGGTAAACAAAGCACTATGGTTTTGGAGAGGCAACAGTTCGTATGATAGGTGAAGCGTGGGAAAGTTTGTAGAGAATTAAATTGAACTTTGAATGATGAGTAAGATTTTATCATTTATTTATTTAATATTTTTATGTATTTATGACAGAGATAGTGAGAGAAGGAACACAAGCAGGGGGAGCTAGATGGGGAGAAACAGGCTCCCTGTTGAGCAGGGGAGCCTGATATGGGGCTTAATCCCAGGACCCTGGGATCATGACCTGAGCCGAAGGCAGATGCTTACCGGCTGAGCTTCCCAGGTGCCCCGATGAGTAAGATTTTAGTTGGTAGGTATAAAATTTAATGGCGTGTTTTAGAAATTTAATTATTCAGGACAGAAATTGGATTATTCAGGGCTGAGAGAGAGAAAGAGAGTAAATTGAATATTGGAGAGGCTAGAAGTGAGAAAATGGTAGATTGAGGGAAAATAAAATAATTAATGTAAAACACCCAATATGGTGCTTGCCTGGCATGTTGTAGGTACTCATCAAACTTTGCCTCTTTCTAATTCCAACATATTTATCTCAAGGGGTGTCTTCAAGTTCCCAAAAAAGAAAAGTTGTCTTTGGGGTGCCTGACTGACCCCGTCAGTAGAGAATGCGACTTTTCGTCTTGGGATTTGAGCCTCACGTTGGGTGTAGACATTGCTAAAAAAACAAAACAAAAAAAACAACAAAAAAAACTTTAAAAAAGAAGAAAAAGAGGAGCGCCTGGGTGGCTCAGTGGGTTAAAACCTCTGCCTTCAGCTCAGGTGGTGATCCCAGGGTCCTGGGATCAAGCCCCACATCGGGCTTTCTGCTGAGCAGGGAGCCTGCTTCCCGACTCTCTCTGCCTGTCTCTCTGCCTACTTGTGATCTCTGTCAAATAAATAAATAAAATCTTTAAAAAAAAAAAGAAAAGAAAAAGAAGTTAACTTTTATTTATTTGCTTGTTTATTTATTTATTTGACAGAGATCACAAGTAGGCAGAGAGGCAGGCAGAGAGAGAGGGGTCAGGAAGCAAGCTCCCTGCTGAGCAGAGAGCCCAACAAGGGGCTGGATCTGAGGTCCCTGAGACCATGACCTGAGCCAAAGGCAGAGGCTTAACCCACTGAGCCACTCAGGTGCCCCAGAAGTTAACTTTTAGTTTGGTTTGCAAAGTTAGGCAACTTGTCCAGATCATTTTCAGAATTGCACATGTAGTAGTAAAGGCAAAGTACCTGCTGGGGAATCAGTGCCTTAGATTAATGTACAACTGAGTTTCTGAACCATTTCTTTCATTAGAAGGTGATCTGTTGAAAGAAGTGACACAAGTACTGGGGAAAATCTGCTCTTCGGTGCCAAGACAGGGGACAATGTCACAAGTTAAAACTTCCTATTCCTATGACGCTCCCACGGACTTCATCAATTTTACCTCTTTGAATGATGAGGAAGATACCCAAAACATAGATTCTTGGTTTGGTAAGTGTTGACTTTCTCTGGCCATTCTAAGGGTTAGTGGCTTGCTTTGTTCTGAGTACCTTTCAAAAATTAGAAGGAATTGCAAGAAAATAACTAAAATATAAATTCTTGTTTACACCAAGATACTTTATCATCCATGATATATGATAGAAATAATTGAAATGCCCAGTATTTTGGAAATGGACTGTCAGTACAAATTAATGTAATTTTGCAGTTAAGAATGTTAAGTGTTTAATCTTTAGGGATATATGGGAAAATCCAGATGAAACAAAGTTCAGTGAAACTCTAGCATTCAAAACATTCTGTCGCAATGGCAGCCACATAAAAACTTGCTCTACTATCATTGGGCACAGAATATAATATTATAGCTAGGATATTGACATTTATAGAATCTACCTATCTTACTCAGATTTCCTTAATTTCACTTGTATTCATATTCATTTATGTAGTAAGTTCTATGCAATTTTTTTTTTTAAGATTTTATTTATTTATTTATTTGACAGAGAGAGATCACAAGTAGGCAGAGAGGCCACAAGTAGGCAGAGAGGCAGGCAGAGAGAGAGGGGGAAGCAGGCTCCCTGCTGAGCAGAGAGCCTGATGCGGGACTCGATCCCAGGACCCTGAGATCATGACCTGAGCTGAAGGCAGCGGCTTAATCCACTGAGCCACCCAGGCGCCCCAGTTCTATGCAATTTTTAATCATCTGTGTAGGTTTGTGTATCTACTGCCACTGTCAAGATATTGAACAGTTCTAACCGATCTAATATCACAAGGATTCTTGTGTTACTTTTTTGCAACTGCAGTTACCGCCCTCTTACTTCGCTTTACCAATTCTTTTTTGGCTGGGGGGATTATGCTACTTAGAACCCAATCCCCAAGCAGATGGGATCACTTGATGTTGGATAATGTGATTTGACACAAACTCTGACACCAGTCCAACAATAAATAAAGATAAGGTTATATTTTCATATTACCCTGTAATAATATGGTGAGATAACTGATATGTCAGGTTAGTAGTTCCTAGAATCTCTTCGTTTTTCTCTTTCTCATGTCTTTATCCTCCATATTAAAAGAAAATCAGTATGTAATGGGAGAAAAAAATGATTCTCTTGCAGCTGCACTTATTACGTATAATGCAGTATCCAAATGTGATGGCACATACCATTCTTTTTAATAGTATGCCGGGGGGATCCTGAGAGGAGGAATCTGTTGAAAGTGGTGTTGAGGAAGGGTGGAGAAGAGGGCCAGCTACCCTATAGGGGTGTTCTCTGTGTCTCTCTGCTTTACTGAAACCCCAAGGAGAAGTCTGGGTTGTCTATTCCTTTATCTAAGTTTCTTTAAAAAAAAAAAAAAAAAGGAAATATTAGTACAAGACACTATCAAATATAATGTAGAAGAAAAATTAACCCTACTATTCTTTCAAAACCACTTTAGTTCTAATATATTATTTTCTAATTCTCTTCCAAATAATCGTATCTCTTTACATATTTGCAGTCAGGGTATGCATGCTCGGTGTTATTTGCTGGGCATCACCACATTCCTGAAGCTTCTGTCTGTTGATAGGCTTTTGGTAGAAGAGACGTTTCACTGCTTTGGGTTAACTTTTGGGCACAGCAGAACCTAAGATAAAATTCCTGAGAGAGCCTAGGTCTGTTCCATCCTTACACACCCACCTCTTGCCACTGTGGGTGAGGAACCTCAACTCAAATAGACCATAGTACTTCCCTTGTAAGCCCTGCAGATCTTAATAGCTACAGTTTTCTTTGAGAGGAACACGATGTATTAGGCCGGTTCATGCTTGTATGGTCCAAATGTGTATCAAGTAAAAGTAAGTAGCTATTCACAATGCAGAGTCTGCACTTCTTTTCTATGATACATTGTTCAATGTTGCCAGTGTTTTAGTGGTAGTTTTGATAGTTTTTACAGTCTCTATCTCTGACGTATAATGTGTATTCATTTCTTTTTGATCACTAGAGCTTTGTACTTGCCAAATGAATTACAAGTATACCAGTAGAAGGGTTTAGGCCCCATTTTAAAAAAATGTGCAGGGTACTGATTTATTTTACTTCCTTGCTGATTGTTTAAATGATGACACTCTTACCTTTTCACAGAGGAGAAGGCCAATTTGGAGAATAAGTTTCCTGGAAAGAATGGCATAGCAGGGCTTTTTCAGGGCAAAACCCCTCTGAGGAAGCCTAATCCTCAGCAAGCTATTGTCACGCCTTTGAGACCAGGTAAGAAAGATCATCTTAGAAAAAAGGTGCTTGGTAGAATGGTGAAACACTGTATTAAGAGCCAGAGGGATCTGGGGAATTACCTAAATGTTGTATCCTTTGGTTTATTATTGGTGAAGTGGGCTAATTCATTTCATGGTGAATGTGACACTAATGATGCACTATACTGTTTTGTTTTTTTTTTTTAATCTCTTAGAACTTAAGCTAACATTGACTTTTACTGCCAGATATATAACTCTTTTCTTTTTATGACAAGATTTAACCTAACCTGAGTCTGACTGGGAACAAAACAGCAGGAGAGAAGAACGTACTGTTTGCCATTGTACAAGGATTCTTTGAGTCATGCATCTGATTTTAAAAGATAATTGACATTTAGACTGGTGGTTACTAAGTCTGCAGAATATTGTCTGTTTGATCAGAACAAAAGAAGCATTTTTTAAAAGAACAAAAGCATTTTTAAAGAGATCATAAATACTTAAAAATTATTCTTTTTTTTGAAGTAATAGCTATATTTAGATATAATTCACCTGTACAAATTACCTAAAGTTACATTTCCGTGAGTTTTTTTTTCTTTTTAAGATTTTTTTTTTTTTTTTTTTTAATTTATTTGACAGAGATCACAAGTAGGCAGAGAGGCAGGCAGAAAGAGAGAGAGGAGGAAGCAGGCTATCCGCGGAGTGGACAGCCCGATGCGGGGCTTGATCCCAGGACCCTGGGATCATGACCTGAGCCGAAGGCAGAGGCTTTAACCCACGAGCCACCCAGGCTCCCCTACAAATTCAATTTCTTTTTTTTTTTTTTTTTAAAGATTTTATTTATTTGTCAGAGAGAGAGAGGGAGAGAGAGCGAGCACAGACATACAGAATGGCAGGCAGAGGCAGAGGGAGAAGCAGGCTCCCCGCCGAGCAAGGAGCCCAATGTGGGACTCGATCCCAGGACGCTGGAATCATGACCCGAGCCAAAGGCAGCCGCTCAATCAACTGAGCCACCCAGGCGTCCCCAAATTCAATTTCTTTAACAGATATAGGTTATCTCTTCTTGAGTGAGTGTTGGTAGTTTGTGTTTCTACTAGTTCCAAATTACTTGTTATTTAGAAGTATGTTTTTAAATTTCCAAATATATGGAGGGGGGATTGGTTCTAGAAATTGTCTCTGTTACTGATTTCTTGAGGGATTTAATTCCATTGTGGTTAATGAACATTACTTGTGTGACTTGAATCCTTTTAAGTGTTTTGTTTCATGGCCCAGAATATGGTCTGTCTTGGTAAATATTCTGTATGCACTTCAAAAGAATGTGTATTCTGCTGTCATTGAGTGGAGAGTTACATCAATGTCAATTTGGATCAAGCTGGTTGATAGTATTGCTCAAATCTTCTATTTCCTTATTGATCTTCTATCTAACTGTACTGTTATTGAAAATAGAGATAATGAAATCTTCAACTATACTGTTGAATTGTCTATTTCTCCCTTTAATTTTTTCAGTTTTTCCTTTATGTATCTGGGGCTTTGTTATTTTGTATATATATGTTTGCTATTGTTATTTCCTCCTGATGAGTTGACTGCAACATATTTTTGTTAATGAAGTTTTATTGAATACAGCCTTACACAATTGCTCATATGAGTTAGATTCTTACTGATTTTTTCTGTCAATTTGTTCCATAAATTAGAGGGAGAGATTGAAATTTCAGGCTATACTCATGGTTTTTTCTATTTCTTCTTCTATTTTTTGCTTTGTGTGTTTTGAAGGTCTCTTATTCAGTACATAAATATTTAGGTTGTTTTGGCATCTTGAGGAATTGATCATTTTATCATTTTGAAATGGTCATCTTTATCTCTGGTGATATTTTTTGCTCTGAAATCTGCATTGATGTTATATCCATTCCAGCTTTCTTTTGATTAGTGCTAGCATGATGTATCTCTATATTTTAAGTGCATTTTTATAGGCAACATATATTTATTTTTTAAAATTTTATTTTTAAGTAATCTCTGCACCTAATATGGAGCTTGAATTTATAACCCTGAGATCAAGAATCATATGTCTACTGACTGAGCCAGCCAGGTGCCCTATAAAAATTTTATATCAAATTTTTTACATTAATTTTAAAAAATTTAATAATCTCTGCTTTTAAATGGGGTAAGTGCCTCTATTGTAGCCTTGATATAATGCACTATCATTTTTTTGTTTGTTTGTTTCTTTTTCTCCCTTCCAGAAAAAAATTTCTTTAGAGAATGAGCCAAATGATTGTTTTCTGGAATAAATAATGCATGAAGTGTGTTTTCATAGCCTAACTTTTCTTCCATTTATTTGGTTAGGGTTTTTTCTTTTGTCAAGGCTCAGTTCATAAGCTATACCAGCAAATGCTATTTCTTCCCCTTTACTTGACTGTTCTTTTTCCTTATTATTTTTTTTTCTCTCCTTATTCTTATAGTACGTTTTTGTTTCTATTCCATTATGGCCATGGTAACATAAGAATATTTTATGATAAAGTAACTCCTTCCCCTTCATGCCCTTATCTCCCCTTTCTCAGATGCTATATCTTTTAACTTTCAGTGTTTTTAATTTCTGTAGGGGAGAAAAGCTGATGGGTATACCCATAATGCCAGATAATCTGATTGTATCAGCATTTAAAGACAGAGCTGCTTTTTTCTGAGTTGGTGACTTGGGCTGGCAGATAGGCCTTAGATCCTACATTTCTGCTTCAATCAAAGTAGATTTTATAAATTGGACTTCCGTATAAGATGTCACCGGAACTAATGGTTCCACTACTTAGAAGGGATACACACACACACACACACACACAAATAGATATGTATGTATCTACATGTCTCTCCAACGTTTTCCTTGGGATTCTGAGTACTGACTAGTTTTTGCTCTCCCACAGTTGACAATACTTATTACAAAGAGGCAGAAAAAGAAAATCTGGCGGAACAGTCCATTCCATCAAATGCTTGTTCTTTGGAAGTCAAGGGAACCACCTCAAAATATACTCCAGTGCAGCCTCAGAGGTAAGACTGTTTCAGGACTCAAAGTGGTGGTTATATTAATGATGTTCAAAGAATAATTATTGTCAGAATACCTACTATTCTAGACTATACTACCTACTATAATACCTACTATACTAGACTCTTTATATTACCTCATTTAATCTTCATAATGTTTATGAGTTGTAGATAAGTATCCTTAATTTATTGATAAACAAGTTAGAGGTACTAAGTTGCTTGAAGTTTGTATCAGAGCCAGAATTCAGACTGATCAGTTCATTTCCAGAGCCCTTGCTGTTTGCACCATCAATATGGATTGTAATTTACTTGTGTAAATTGTGTAAATATGGCAGATTTTTTTCCCGATTATAGGTTGTAAGTACATTTCATAAGGGCAAACATTATGTATTATTACTGTCCCTGACAGTGTCTGGCAGGAGCAGAAGGTGAATAAATACTTGAATGAATGAAAGGATGGGTGGATGGGTTAAGCTGCAGTCTTGACACTAGTGATCTAAAAACATTTCATGTCTTTGAATGTTGTATTTGTATCAGTATCCTTTTTTTTTTTTTTTTTTTAAAGAGAGGGAGTGAGTGTGGGGTGGGGGACAGAGAGAGAATCTTAAGCAGGCTCCAAGCCCAGCATGGAGACCGATGCGGAGCTCAGTCTCCCAACCCTCAGATCTGACCTGACCTGAAATCAGGAGTTGGATGCCCAACCACCTGAACCACCCAGACACCCCTATTGCTTTATACCTTGATGTTACCTAGAATATCCTCAAGGAAGAGGAATGGCAAATGATATTATTTATATATAGATAATATGTATGGTTGCTCAGAAGTGATGAAGTTACAGTTTGCAAAGCTTCATGTTGTAATAAGGATATTGCCTTTTGAGGATAGCATCATATAAGCTTATCCTAATCTTTTTTGATAAAGAAGCCCATTTTATTGTTTTTTTAATTTTATTATTTATTATTATTTTTAAAAAGATTTTATTTATTTATTTATTTGAGAGAAAGAGTATGTGAGTGGGGGAAGAGGTAGAGGGAGAGGATCTCAAGCAGACTCAGTGCTGAGTGTGGAGCCAGATGTGGGGCTTGATCTCACACCGTAAAATCATGATCTTCACCAAAATCAAGAGTCAGGTGCTTAATTGACTGAGTCTCCCAGGTGTCCCGAATAAAGAAGCCTGTTTTAATCAAAGAATTCTGTGAAATCTCAGTCAACCATAAATCACAAGAGATCTTAAGAGATTGCTACTGGGTGATTCTGTGGTTTCTGTTCAATGTTTAGGTTGTGAATGAGTCCTACAGAAAAGGGACCCAGTGTCTTATTAGAGATTTCTTCAGAATTCAGGAAAGTGTTAGTGTCTTCACTAGTGTATGATTTGTGTATGGTTGCTAAAATTATCTTTCATGACTGAATTCTGAATGCTTTTTGGAAGTGATGGTGTGACAGGAATCCAGCTACTCTCAGAGTTAGAAGACCTGAGTGGTTTTTGTTTTTGTTTTTTTTAAGATTTTATTTATTTGTCAGAGAGAGAGAGAATGAGAGGGAGCGAATGCTTAAGGAGGCAGAACGGCAGGTAGAGGTGGAGAGAGAAGCAGGCTCCCTGCCAAGCAAGGAGCCTGATGCGGGACTCAGTCCCAGGACCCTGGGATCATGACCTGAGCTGAGGGCAGTGGCTTAACCGACTGAGCCACCCAGGCGTCCCTGTTTTGTTTTGTTTTTAAGGCAGGTACCTCTACCACTCAAAATCTCAGTTTACTGAGAATAACCATATCCCTCAGTCTTCTTGTCAGAAAGGGCCAGATAAGATAGTATGTGACAGTACTTCGTAAATGATACCACATTATCAAAATGCATAATAAGAGGTAAAACATTAGTGCCGTTAATCTCAAATCTCAGATTTTTCTGACTCCAGAGTTGCCTAATCTGGAAAGACATGGCAGCTGGGATAGGAAGGTATAGACAGTCAGGCAAATTCCCTATTATTTTATTTTCACATGGTTTCAGTAGGCTAAAAGATCGCCAAAACTTCTTCAACACAGAATAGTTAAGAATCAATAAGGCCTTAGTGTGTCATAATAATTTTTCCATGAAGGGGTTGCTTTACCACAAATAAATGTTTTAATTTTGGTATCTCATCCCTTAGCCATTTCTCCCTAAAGACACCCAGCAATTCTTCTCTTGACTTTATAGTATCACTGTATGTTGAATTTAAGTAATGGTCTAAATGGTTCTGTATGGATGTGCTTTGTCTTTCTTTCTAGATTTTATGATTCTCAACCCATTTTTAAAAATTAACTAATTTAGGGTGCCTGGGTGGCTCAGTGGGTTAAGCTGCTGCCTTCGGCTCAGGTCATGATCTCAGGGTCCTGGGATCGAGTCCCGAATCGGGCTCTCTGCTCAGCAGGGAGTCTGCTTCCTCCTCTCTCTCTCTCTCTCTCTCTGCCTGCCTCTCTGCCTACTTGTGATCTCTCTCTGTCAAATAAATAAATAAATAAATAACTAATTAAAAAAATTAACTAATTTTGCTGGGTAATAATTTGCATATAGTAAAATATATAGTCTTGATTGTATGGTCTGATTAATTTTTTTTTAAGATTTTATTTATTTATTTGACAGACAGAGATAGTCAGTCTTTTCAGTGATATTTCATTGTTTTTAATTTGCATTTTTCTGATGGCTAATGATGTTGATCCACATTTTCATGGGATTATTGGTTATTCATGTATTTGCATATGTAGCTGCTGCTTTTTTAGTCTGGCTCCCTGTGGTCTCCCCTGGGTCTGCAAAGGTTAGAGGTCAGCCAAGACTCTGAGTAGAGTTTATACTTAGGTTTAAGTGTTCATCCTCTGTGGTTGTCTTGCTTCTGAAGTTCTAAATTTTCAGCCTTTCTGCCTGCTCTGATGTTTGTCTACTGACACCTCAAGCTAGTGAGATGTTATCTTTGTGCCATCCTTCTATATACACAGTGGGGAATCTACTTCAAAAAAAGCAGCAAACTCACCAATCTTATCTAGACAGTTATGACTTTAAAGGATGGACTCCTCATCAGTTTCTGCTTGCCTTTTTGCTGGGCTTCCTAGGTCTTCCCTAAAATACAAATGGTTTAGCTGTCAGGCAGGAATTATACAGAGTTTTTGAATGACATCTTTTCTGTAGCTCTTTTGCTTTTAGGATTTTCCTCTAAATTTCCAGCTGTTATACTGGCCTTGAATTCTTCTGCTATCTCTAGCCAGTGAGACTGGAATTTTCTGCTCCTGGAGCTGCTATGTTTGGGGAGTACCTCAGGCCAAAAAGCTACTAACTCATAATACTTACCTTTTGCAGTTGCTGTTTTTCATGAATAAATGTTCCTGTTTTCTGCCTGCTTTTGGTCACTTTCCAGTGCCTTCACATAGTTGTAGTTTTGTGTTTTGTCTGTTTTTTATAATATACACTCTTTATTACTCATTAAATACATCCATTACTTCATTCCTTAATTGAATAAATTTGCTCTTTATTATTCCATGTATTATTATTATTATTATTTTTTTTTTTTTAAAGATTTTATTTGACAGACAGAGATCACAAGTAGGCAGAGAGAGAGAGAAAGGGAAGCAGGCTCCCTGTGGAGCAGAGAGCCTGATGCGGGACTCGATCCCAGGACCCTGAGATCATGACCTGAGCCGAAGGCAGCGGCTTAACCCACTGAGCCACCCAGGCGCCCCCATGTATTATTTTTTTTAAAAGATTTTTATTTGAGAGAGAGTGAGAGAGATCACAGAGGGAGAGGGAGAAACAGACTCACTGCTGAGCAGGGAGCCAAGTGGGGCTCTATTTCAGAACTCTGAGATCATGACCTGAGCCAAAGGCTAAACAGCTGAGCCACCCACCCAGATGCCCCTCCATATATTTTTTTATGAGTACTTTCTTTTAGTGATTAATATGAAATATTTGCAGATGAAAGATAGACCGTTAGTAGGAATTGCTTGAAAATCCAGGAGAATGGATGGAGGGAAAACTGATACATGATTGGCTATGAGTTGATAATTTCTGAAACTGAATGATGAGTACTTAGTAGTTTACTATATTATTCTCTTTGTATTTAAAATATGCTTGATATTCTCCATGATAAAGATTTTAAAAATTGTGACTCTATGTAGTAGCATAAAATTCTGAATATGTAATAATGTCTTTATAATTAAGGACTTTTATAAAGAAAGTGCTTCGAAAAAGAAAAGAGAAATTAAATAAGATCTAAACAAATGGCAGGGCATACCATATTTATGGATTGGGAGACTCAGTATTGTAAAGATGTTAATTCTCCCTAAGTTATCTATAGATTCAATGCAATATCCGTTAAAATCCCAATGGTTTTCACTTTGGACTTTGATAAATTGATGCTAAAAATTTTTGAGAAATGCAAAGGTCTGAGAATAGCTAGATACTTTTGAAGTGTGTCTAGTACATAGAAAGGCATATTATTATGAAGCTTCAATAATTAAAACTTTATGATAATACTCAAGGATTAGTGAGCCCAGTGGAATCAAACAAAAATTCACCTTCCCATATATGAACATGATATATGACAAAGATGTTACCACAGATCTGTGGGAAGTAGTGCTCCCTCCCCCCCTTAACAAACAATGCTTGACTAGTGGATATCCAGATAGATAGAATGAAACTTGGTCCCTACCTCACTCCATATAAAAGTTAATTCTTTCAAGTTTATTTCTTTATTTAAGTAAACTCTAGACCCAATATGATGCCCAAACCCACAACCCCCTGAATCAAGAGTTTCATGTTCCTGACTGAGCCAGCCAGGTACCCCAAAACAGTCAATTCTATGTGGAATTGTAGATCTAAATATGAAAGCTAAAGCTCCTATAAGGAAGTAAAGGAGAATATCTTTATGATCTTGGAATAAGGGAAGGTTTTTTTTTTTTTTAAATAGTATACAGAAAAGCACTGAGCATAATGGGGAGGGCTATTGATGTACTTGAGATATTTATCTAATCAAATGATACCATAAAGAGAGTGAAAAGCCATCCTCCAGAGTGGGAGAAGATACATCTAACACATAAAACCTACCAAAGAGCTTATATTCATAGTATGTAAAGAATTCCTACTGATCAGGAAAGGATTGACAACCCAGTGGAAAACAAAGAAGAGACTTGAACTAGCACTTTATCAAAGAGGATATCCAAATGGCCAGTAAACATATGAAAAGTTGCTCTATCTCATTGGTAATCAGAGAAAAGCAAATTAAAACCACAATGAGGGGCACCTGGGTGGCTCAGTTGGTTAAGTGTGTGCTTTTGGCTCAGGTCATGATCCCGGGGTCCTGGAATGGAGCCCCGCATGGAACCCTGATAAGCTGTGAGTCTGCTTCTCCCTCTCCCCTTGCTTTTCCCCTCTGCTCATTCTCACTTACACTCTCTCTCTGTCAAATAAAATCTTTAAAAAAAAAAAAAAAACACCCTCACAATGAGATTTTACTCAATACCAGCTAAATTAACTCATCTGAAAATACCAAGTGTTCAGGAGTGTGTAGAGCAGTGCAGACTATAATATAGACTTGCTAAGGTAAGCATAGATTGGTACAAGCACTTTGGAAAACAGCTTTAGTTGATATAACCAATGCCCTCTGGCCTAACAATCTTACAACTTACATCCAACAGCAACATGTGCACATGGAGACATATATGAAACTTGGCAGTAAGCTGGATAAATAGTGGTACATTACTGCAGTGACTGTTATATAAGCATTGAAAATCACTGAATTAAAGCTATATAAATTATAGTGGTTGATTGTCACAAACATAATGTTGAGTGAAACAAACCAGACAGAAATAAATACATGTAGTAGTCTGATTCTATTATCTAAAGGGGTTTTCTTTGTTGTTGTTATTCTTTGTATTTTGTTTTCTTTCCAAACTAATGTGCCATGTTTATGGAAATGCATACTAAATGGCAAAACAATAAAGAAAAAGTAATGATAACTATAAAACAAGTCAGATAGTAGCTGCTGCCAGTGTTCTGTTTCTTTTTTTTCTTTATTTTATTTTATTTTATTTTATTTATTTATTTGAGACAGAAATCACAAGTAGAGAGGCAGGCAGAGAGAGAGAGGGGAAGCAGGCTCCCCGCTGAGCAGAGAGCCCGATGCGGGGCTCGATCCCACGACCCTGGGATCATGACCTGAGCCAAAGGCAGAGGCTTCAACCCACTGAGCCACCCAGGCGCCCCCAGTGTTCTGTTTCTTAACCTGGGTGGTGATTTCATGAGTCTTCACTTTGTAACCTTTTTTTTTTCCACTTTGTAATCATTTAACTTAATTTTTGTTTTGTGCTCTTTTTTGGTATATGGTATATTTTACCAGAAAGGGGGAGTGTGGCTAAAAAAAAAAAGAGGAGAAAATATTCACCTTAGTCAATTACCAGGATACCTGACCTCAAATGTCAGGTCTGACAGCAATTAGCTATGTAGCAGGGTCAAGTCACCTAATCTTTGTTGACTTTTACCTATAAAAGGACAGAATGGTACTAGGTGATTACCAGTACCTTAAAAAAAATTGGCTACATATAAGTACCAATATTTTATGATGAAATTTCAAAAGCTATCAGTAAGACAAGAAGAGATTAGGTTTTTAGAGTGGAAATAATACCATTAAACTCTCTGTAGCCCTCGGCAATTTGACATACTTTCACATTTGTGGGGCATAATTGCATATCTGTAGTAGATGTATTCATTTCAGATAAATTTTGTCAATTCCTATATCATAGAAGATCTACTAGACTCTCTGCTCAGAAAGATCTGGAACAGAAAGAAAAACATCATGCAAAAATGAAAGCCAAGAGATGTGCTACTCCTGTAATCATCAGTGAAATTCCACCTTCCAAAAAAATGAAAGTGTAAGTAGCCACAGCTTCTCTCAGTTGGCATCGGTTTTACTCCTGCTTGCTTCCATGGTTCATAGCAATGGTGCTTATTCTTATTTTTTATCAGTTAGGAATGTATTTTGCTCTAAGTAATAGCCTATTCAGCTAGAGTAGTTTAAGGACTAGTGATTTATTTGTTTCAGAGAAGTTGCTGTTGGCTTTGGTTTAGTGACTGAACAATGCCAGACAACATCTCTGCGTTAGCTTTTTTCATACTTGTTACTCAAGATGGCAGCTCTGTTTCTTAGCTTCTGCCTTGTGCTTGTTGCGGCATTGTCATAAGATAGCTGCTATGTTTCTAAGTATAACATCCACGTTCAAGAGAAGAAGGAGGGTATGGCAAAGGAAGAAGGGCAGCACCTATATCACAGAAGTGAAAAATTTCCAGAAACCCTGCTTATACTTCAGTTATCTTACTGGATCACTTGGATTCTTCCTCATTGCAAGAGAGGCTGTTGAAACAAATATAGTGCTTTTGCCTTTGGATATTGCTGCCCCAAACAAAATTGGAGTTCTGTTAATAAGAAAGAAAGTAGAGTAGGTATTGGGAAGGCAATTAGCTATTTGCCATTTGTGCATTTGATAATGAGCCATTGGAATCCCTCCCCACGCTCCTGAACCATCATCAGACAATTCTCACCTTGACTTCTATTGGTGTTCTCAAAGTTTACCCATTGTATCCATTGGTACATAGGATCAATGGTGCTATTGGAAGAATCTTGCGGGTGAGACATGCTTGTTGTCCTAAAGAATGAGAAAATTTAAGCCGTTTGTGGTAGTTTTGGGGAGGAGGGTACAGCAGGGCATGCTTTAGTGAATTGAGAGGTTTTTTTTTGTCCTTTTAAACTAAAGTTCTAACAACAAAAAGAAGCCAGAAGAAGAGGAAGAAGGCAGTGCTCACCAAGATACATCAGAAAAACACGAGTCTTCCCCAGAGAAAGCCAAGGGCAGACATACTGTGTCTTGTATACAACCTGTGAGGTATGCTTCTTTCCTGAATTTAAACTTTAAGAGTCAATAGAGTAAAATTGTAAGTAGGTATATCTGCGGTCTGGAGCACATTGAACTTGGGAAATTCATAAAGCTATAACTATGGTGAGGTGAATTGTTTTATATCTTGGGGATGCTCATCTTAAAAGTTGAGAAAAATATACTTTAAAAGCAAATTAATCTGGGAAACAAACTGAACGTTATGGAAAGGGAAGTGGGTGGGGGGATGGGGTAACTGAGTGATGGGGATTAAGGAGGGCACGTGATGTGATGAACACTGGATGTTTATATGTAACAGTGAATCACTGGACATTACATCAAAAATTAACGATGCACTATATATTGACTAATTGAATTAAATTTTAAAAAAGAATATTTTTTTAAAAAGCAAATTAAAATAAATATAAAAGGAAAAATTAAAGGTCCTTACTACCTGAATTGAACAGTTCTAATTTTGCCAAGCTCCCTTCTGGTCTTTACTCAAGCAAAAAATATATTTTCACAATCAGTGTACAGGAGCACCTGAGTGGCTCAGTGGGTTAAGCCTCTGCCTTCAGCTCAGGTCATGGTCTCAGGGTCTTGGGATCAAGCCCTGGCCTCGGGCTCTCTGCCCAGCAGGGAGCCTGCTTCCCCCTCTCTGCCTGCCTGCTTCTCTGCCTACTTGTGATCTCTCTCTCTGTCAAATAAATAAATAAAATCTTTAAAAAAAAATTAGTGTACATACAACTTTGGATTCTATTTTCCTTGCTTGCCATGAGACTATTTCATTTTTTTTCCTGTACTACCATAAATTCTTCACATTTATCCTTTTTTAATAGTTAATAGTCTATCAAATTATATTTAACTATTTCCTGTTGAAAATGCAGTTACCAGTTTTTCACATTATAAATAATCAGCAAACATCTTTAGTGGCAGGGACTTTTCTTTGAGTAGTCTCTTTAGGCTAAAGAAAGAGAAATTCCTTGATTATAGGGTATGACTAGTATTATGGCTATTGATATTAATTACCAATTTGGTTTCTTTTTTTTTAATTTTTTTTATTTTAAAGACTTTATTTATTTATTTGACAGAGATCACAAGTAGATGGAGAGAGAGGCAGGCAGAGAGAGAGAGAGAAGCAGGCTCCCTGCTGAGCAGAGAGCCCGATATGGGACTTGATCCCAGGACCCTGAGATCGCGACCCGAGCGGAAGGCAGCGGCTTAACCCGCTGAGCCACCCAGGCGCCCTGGTTTCTTTTTTTAATTTTGACTTTATTTTTTAATACATATATATATTTTAGAGGGAGGAGGGTTTGAGGAAGCGGGGGAGATAGAGAATCTTAAGCAGACTCCCTGCCCCGGCACAGAGCCTGTTGCGGGCTTGATCTCACAACACTGATATGAACTGAGCCAAAGTCGAGAATCAGACATCCAACTGACTGAGCCACCCAGGTGGCCCACAAATTTTATTTCGAAACAGATATGTATGAATTTACAGTGCCATCAGCTCTGGATGAATATTTTTGTTTCCTTGTACTCTCATCCACATCGAACTTGTTTTTTTACATTTAAAATTGTTTCAAATTTAATTGATATAATGTTGATGGCATGAACTTATTTTAATTTTTATTTGATTACTGACAGGATTGTATTACTGTTATTATAAACATATTTTCTCTTATGTGATATGTAAATGTATTTTGCATATTTCCTCTTGGGTAAATTGTCTGTTTCCTTTTCTGTTTATCTATAAGTGGTCTTAGTGATACTTTCATTGCTTAGAATGGCTACTCTAAATTGAATTTCTACTATGTGTTAGGTACTTCAGAAATATCCGATTTAATAGTCACAAATATTCTATGAGGATAAATAATTATATTCTTCATTTTACAGTAGAGGTAACTGAGGCTCAGAGGGATTAAATAATTTTCTAAAGATCACATGGGCAGAAAATGAAATGACAGGGTAGGGATTTGAGCTCTGGTTGGTTTTTCTCCTAAGTCTGTCCTCTCTTAATCACAGTGTGTATTTTATGTAGACTTTTGTCATATTTCTTGCAAATACTTCCCAATTCTACTGGTATTTTATTTTTTTAAATTTTTTTATTTTTTATTTTTCTACTGGTATTTTAATCTTGCCTTTTCTTGTGGCCTAAAAGCTAATCACTGTATAGTCAAATTTATGAGTCCTTTGTATTATCTTCTATAGTCTATTTTAGCTGTTGTTTTGAGAAATTTTCAATATTTTGATATAAATTGTGAATCAGGTTTTCTTTCATAGTGTTGCATAATTAAGTCAATATCAATTTATGAGAATACTTTTTAGTTTTGCTGATTATCTTATCACAGGTTAAAAATCAAATCTATGTAATACCTTTATACGATTTTGAATCATGAGCCTCTTTCTTCTCTCCTTTTATTTCTATTACTGATTTGCCCTTAGGCAGAAGATTCTAAAAAGTACTGAGGAGCAAGAGTTGGAGAAGAGAATGAAAATGCAACAGGAAGTGGTGGAGATGCGGAAAAAGAATGAAGAATTCAAGAAACTTGCTCTTGCCGGAATAGGTCAGCTTGGCTCTTGTTCAGTCTGATTTATGAGGGGTGCTTCTCATTATCTTCGTAGGGTTTTTGAAGTTTCTAAAGGCAAAAAGGTGTCCTTGGTTAGTAGTCAGTAGAAAAAGATAATGTTTATTAGAAAGCTGGTTTCCTTTATATCCCCATGACCATTCCCTAGAATGTTCTATATACATTGGACCAGGGCCCTGGCTCAGTCAATAGGGCATGTGATTCTTGGTCTTGGGGTCATAAGTTCAACCCCCAAGTTGGGCAAAGCGTTTACTTAAAAAAAAAAAAAAAAGTATTACATACACCGGGCCTTTCTTAGAGTGCACTCTTCTTCTCTGCCTCTAATTAATTACAGGACTCACAGCCATCATTTGAGGCCTTTTTCCATGAGACCTTCCCTCATTTCTTTAAGTAAAATTAATTCCTCCCTCCTTTTTCTTCCTAATTCTTTTTCTTTGTATTAGAAAAAGAAGGGATTAGGACTGAGACAGAAGATAAAGCCATTGGGCAGGCCAGTTTTTTGTTGTTGTGTTCCCATTTTAATCCTAGACAGGAAAAGAAAGCTGAGTGAATCCAATTGTAGCTACAGAGGGAAAGCAGGACTGAGGGATCCAAGGGGTCAGAGCTCTGCTTTGCTTTTAAATAGAGTTATTATTGGTGGAGGTCAAAGCTATAAAGCCCTGCTTACGGGGTTGAAAAAGCACCCCTGGAGTTTATAGGGTTTCCCTCTTAGATAGGTTTAGTTAAGTATGCTTTTCTAGTCAATCTATAGCTTTTCCTGTCAAAAGAATTCCAGTTACTGTGCATCTCCAGAGCTATGACCACACCTGGGGGTTGGGATTCTTTTCCCCTTGTGCCACCTTTTTGCAATCTGCATCCGACCCGAGGTCCTCAAATCAAGAGTACTCCGTGAATGAGGCACATACAGTAGTGTCTCTGAGGACTGTTTCAAGGTTTGGGTGATGTGTAGAGAGCAAACAAAGTTAGATCCATGGTGATAGAAATACCAAAGGGACTAGATAAAGGAGATTTACTGATACTCTCTATTCTTAGTGTTACCTGTGTGTTTTACTCTGCTTTTCACTCAGGGCAACCTGTGAAGAAATCAGTGAGCCAAGTAACCAAATCAGTTGACTTCCACTTCCGCACAGATGAGCGAATCAAACAACATCCTAAGAATCAAGAGGAATATAAGGAAGTGAATTTTACATCCGAACTGCGAAAACATCCTCCTTCTCCTGTAAGTTGATGGGCTCAGTGGATATTCTTATACTAACTTAGCAAGGATTTCAGGTGTAGTAGTTGGGTCACTACTTCTAATAATATAATTGAGAGAAGCATGTTTTTGAGTTAAGATAGATCTAAATCCTCACTTTGCCCTGTTTGCTATGTATGATCTTAGAGAAATCGCTCTGTTTTTCTGGGAAGCATCTTAGGAAGTTGCTGTGAAAATTGAATTGAGAATGTACATAAAGCACATAAAATAATTATGTGTGGCAAATTATAGGTCCCAGCTTGTTGCAGTTTGTGCTTTATAAAATTCTTGGGGGAAAAAAAAACACAAAACTTAAATCTACAGAGTTGTGTAGAATATATGACAGGGCTTATGGGGAAAAATGGTGTTGGGGCAGATCACTCATACCTAACAGAAGCAGTAAGAATCCTAAGTGAAAAAGAATAAGTGAAAAGTAATAAGAATTTCTACATCCATTTGCGGTGGGCATTATTGCTTGTTGAAATCAGTCCTTTGCAGTCTCAGACTCTGGGATTATGCTTCTTCCTTTGAGATATCAATCCTTAAAGAGTTTTATTTCCAATCAGAGATCAGTTTTATGAAAATCAGTCACCCAAGGACTAGGCTTCTTCATCTCTTAGTTTTGGGGAAGATATCTGCAGAGATTCTGATTCAGGCAGCTCTCTAGCCTGATAAAGACCCAGAACCCAAATCAGCTTTTTCTTAACGAGATTGGGGATGAGGACAATACTTTTGCAGCTTTTTTTTTTCCTTCTAATTCTTAGAAGACTTGTTCTTGCTGGCTTTAAAACATTGACATGCTTGGGAAAAATCACTTTATTTACTATTGCAGAACAGATCATTTGTTAAGCGCTACGTCCTTTCTCCCTTTTTTAAAAGATGGGAATGGACTAGTTTTAACTCTTGCTCAAGAACTGACAAATTTAAGAATAATAATCTTGGCTTCACCACAGGCCTTTTTTCTTTTGATCCTCTGAGCTAAATATGCGGCTTGTGGGAGATTTGAGCTTTTCTATAACACTTCATTGGGAGAATAACTTCTTTCTTTACAGGCCAGAGTAACAAAGGGATGCACCATTATTAAGCCTTTCAACCTGTCCCAAGGAAAGAAAAGAACATTTGACGAAACAGCTTCTACGTACGTGCCCCTTGCACAGCAGGTCGAAGCCTTTCATAAACGAACCCCTAACAGATATCACTTGAGGAGCAGGAAGGATGATAGTAAGTTTTATACCAATGTTATAGCCTCCCCTAGAATTCCCTTTGCTTATACAAATTTGCCTTTTGTTGAAATCCTAGCTTTCAAACTACAGTATGGCATGTGCCTATATGCTGCCAACACATGTACCATTGAGCATCTCTGCACTCTTGCGCCCTACCCTGGCTATCTGTTACTTATACCCATCAACCACCTTGATCCTCCTGATCAGTAATTGGCCAGGGATTATACCTTCGCCATGTGTCAGTGTCACAGTACAGCTAGTGATCTATAGAAAATGAAAGTATCCCATTCATTCAGGATTGCGTGGTTACCACTACAAACCAGACATTGTTGGGTGTAGGGGGTACAGCAGTGAATAAAATGGACTTGGTGACTCAGTGAGAGAGATAAATAGATCATTACATTACACATGTATATTATGTTATCTATTCGTCTATTGATGGACACTTGGGCTGCTTCCATAATTTGGCTATTGTAAATAATGCTACAGTAAACATAGGGTGCACATATCTTTTTGAATTAGTGTTTTTGTATTCTTTGGGTAAATACCCAGTAGTGGAATTACTGGATCATGTGGTAGTTCTATTTTTAATTTTCTGAGGAAGCTCCTTACTATTTTTCACAGTGGCTGCACTAGTTTGCACTCCCACCAACAGTGTGGGAGTGTTCCTTTTTCTTCACATCCTTGCCAGCACATGTTTCTTTTGTGTTGTTTTTCGTTTTGTTTTGTTTTTTTAAGATTTATTTATCAGAGAGAGAGAGGTAGATAGAGAGAACATGAGTAGACGTAGGGGCAGAGGAAGAGGGAGATGAGCAGACTCCCCACTGAGCAGGGAGCCTGATGTGGGGCTCAATCCCAGAACCCTGGCATCATGATCTGAGCCAAATGCAGACGCTGAACCAACTGAGCCACCCAGGTGCCCCATCTTATGTTGTTGATTCTAGCAATTCTGATAGGTTTGAGGTAATCTCATTGTGGTTTTGATTTGCATTTTCCTGATGATGAGTAATGTTGAACATCTTTTCATGTGTCTGTTGGCCATTTTTATGTCTTCTTTGGAGAAATGTCTGTTCATGTCTTCTGCCCATTTCTAAATTAGATTATTTGGGGTTTTCTGGTGTTGAGTTGTATAAGTTCTTTATATATTTTGGATACTAACCCTTTGTTGGATATGTTGTTTGCAAATATCTTATCCCTTTCCTAGGTCGTCTTTTAGTTTTGTTGTTTCCTTTACTGTCCAAAATCTTTTTACTGTGATGTAGTCCCAGTAGTTTATTTTTGCTCTTATTTCCTTGACGCAGGTGACATATCTAGAAAAATGTTGCTGCGGCCAATGTCAGAGAAATTACTGCCTATGCTCTCTTCTTGGATATTTATGATTTCAGATCTGACATTTAGGTCCTTAATCAATTTTGAGTTTATTTTTGTGTTTGGTGTATTTTCTGCAATTTTTATTTAAAGCTTTATATAGTTAGAAATAATGGCTGTATATATACTTGAAGACTGGCTTATTTCTAAAATAAATAGATTTGGTTTGTATCTCCTGCCATTAGGTGATCAGATCTAAAGTAAAGGATTCATTCTACATAATTATGAAAATTGACAAGTTTGCCCTGGTCAGGCGAATCAGTGTTTTCTATGAATGATAGTGACGGTCTTAAGATTGATGCTTTGACATATTTTTTTTTTTTTTTTTTTACTTTCTCTATTTGACTTTCTGTGAGAGGTGTTCTTGGTTTTTTGATATAGTTGCTTTAAGGGAATTGACAAAATTGGGAGTTAATACTTGATCTTTAGAAAGGCTTTATTTTAAAGCTGGAATGAGCAAAAATCTTATGTGTTGATAAGAACCAAAGTATTGGCATTATCAATAGAAAACTGGTACATGTGTAGGCAGTGATGAGTCCATCAGACACAAGTGGATTTTAAGTTCAGAAAATGATAGAGTTTACCCAAAGACGGCCTTCATCATACCCCTCAGTAAAAAGTGACAGGCAAGAAGGTGCTGCATGTTTGTCAGGTTGACTGACATGAGCTGAGCTGAGTGTGGAGGGCCGCCGCTCTGATCTGGCATTACGTGCTGCCTAACTGAGTCAGCACCTACAGAAAACACAGTCTCATAGAGCTAGATGAATGTCTATGATCTTGCTTTACAGTTCTGTTACCCTCCAAATCTGCTGCGGTCAAGCTATCCAGAGACCCACAGACTCCTGTGCTGCAAACCAAACAGCGCACAAGGCCTGTGACCTGCAAAAGTGCAGCAGATCAGGAGGCAGAGGAACTCGAGAAACTGCAACAGTAAGTCCCATCGGCAGTATTTGAGGAAGAGTTCTAAGTATCTGCTTTCTTTTCGGTTCTATAATGGGGATAGTTGCTGATTTTCTTGCCATTGGATTTTTTTTTTTTTTTTTTTAATGGCATTTGAGTTACAGGCTCTCTACAGTCTGTGCTCCTGCCTCAATAATTAAAAAATTAGAAGCGGGAATATAGAGATATCCTGGAGTATAAGCTGGTTAAAAAAACAAATGCAGAGGTTGGGGTGGGAGAACTTACTCAGGATTCCAATTAAGAAGTGTCCTCTGAGCTTCATTTAAGCAAATCTCACCCTTTATGGCTACCCAAGGGCTCATTAGAGCTATTGTTGGTGGAGAAAACTAGAACATAATGTGGTTAGCACTGGAGTTTGTCTCCTGTCTTCTGCTTTCATTCCTTTTTGTACTTTGAGGAGGGGCAGCTTCCTCTGGGTAGAGAAACCCCAATCTTTTTTTTTTTTTTTAAGATTTTATTTATTTATTTGACAGAGAGAGAGATCACAAGTAGGCAGAGAGGCCACAAGTAGGCAGAGAGGCAGGCAGAGAGAGAGGGGGAAGCAGGCTCCCTGCTGAGCAGACAGCCTGATATGGAGCTCGATCCCAGGACCCTGAGATCATGACCTGAGCTGAAGGCAGAGGCTTTAACCCACTGAGCCACCAGGCGCCCCAAGATTTTATTTTTTTATTTGACAGAGAGAGTGCACAAGTAGGCAGAGGCAGGCAGAAAGAAGGAAGCAGACTCCCTGCCGAGCAGAGAGCCGGATTCAGGGCTTGATCCCAGGACTGCTTGATCCTAAGACTCTGGGATCATGACCTGAACCAAAGGCAGAGGCTTTAACCCACTGAGCCACCTAGGCGCCCTGAGAAACCCCAATCTTTAAAGCAGAGGGAATGTTAGGACTGGTTCCTTTATTCTTTGCTCTGGAGGTAGAGACAATGGCTATGGAGAGAGTCGAATTTTGCTGTGCTTGAATAATCATCATAATTACTATTTTTTTGTTTTGGCCTACTTTGTTGTTTGTGTAGCTTTTATTAACAGTGTGTGTGTGTGTGTGTGTGTGTGTTTGTCATTTAAACTCTCATCTTACAGATACAAATTCAAAGCACGGGAACTCGATCCCAGAATTCTTGAAGGTGGGCCCATCTTGCCCAAGAAACCTCCTGTGAAGCCACCCACTCAGCCTGTTGGCTTTGATTTGGAAATTGAGAAAAGAATCCAGGAACGGGAGTCAAAGAAGAAATCGGAAGATGAACACTTTGAATTTCATTCCAGACCTTGCCCTACTAAAATTTTGGAAGATGTTGTGGTAAGAATGGTTGGGGTTCTGCACACTGGCAGAAACGTCCTGCTCGGGGCCAGATTATCTATCTACATGTTCACAAATGTTTGAGCAGATGCTACGATCAGGGCATTGTATTAGGAGCTATAGGTGATAGAGACAGATCAGAAGTGGATTTTACTCTCAGGAAACTTAAAGTCAAGTAAGGGAGACAACATATGTATAAATAATATAAAATTAGAAGTGTTCTAAGAGAGGTGACAGTTAAAAGTACTGTAGGAATTCAAGGGAGATAATGATTTCTTCCAGACAGAAGGTTCAGGGAATGCTTTGTGGAGGAGGGAACATATGACATAAGCCACTTAGGCGTCCCTCTTTTTTTTTTTAAGATTTTATTTATTCAGCAGCACCTGGGTGACCCAGTCGATTAAGCGGCTGCCTTTGGCTCAGGTCATGATCCCAGGGTCCTGGAATTGAGCCCCGCATGGGCATCCCTGCTCGTTGGGGAGCCTGCTTCTGCCTCTCCACCCCCCAACTCCTCTTCTTTTTTTTTTTTTTTTTTTTTTTTAAAGATTTTTTTTTTTTTTTAGAGAGAGCGAGCGAGAGCGAGCACAGGCAGACAGAGTGGAAGGCAGAGTCAGAGGGAGAAGCAGGCTCCCTGCAGAGCAAGGAGCCCGATGTGGGACTCGATCCCAGGACGCTGGGATCATGACCTGAGCCGAAGGCAGCTGCTTAACCAACTGAGCCACCCAGGCGTCCCCCCAACTCCTCTTCTTGTGCTCTCTCTCTCTCAAATAAATAAAATCTTTAAGAAAAAAAAATATTTTATTTATTCATTTGAAAGAAAGAGCAGAGTGCAAGAGCAGGGGTGGGAGGGAAGAGAGGGGGAGGGAGAAGCAAACTCCCTGCTGAGCAGGGAGCCCAGTGCAGGGCTCAGTCCCAGGAGGCTGGGATCATGATCTGAGCTGAAGGCAGATGATTAACTGACGGAGCCACCTAGGTGCCCCTGACTATGTATTAAAAAGAACTCATTTTTAAAGTAATTTAAAGGGAACATTAAATCACTATGTAAATGGAAAACCAGTATTTTTTGCCATGAATAACAATAGTAATAGCTAATAGATAAAGCTTATTACGTGCCAAGGTTTAGTTTAGTTTTTGTTTTTTTTAAAGATTTTATTTATTTATTTGACAGAGAGAGAGAAATCACAAGTAGGCAGAGAGGCAGGCAGAGAGAGGGGGGGAAGCTGGCTCCCTGCTGAGCAGAGAGCCCGATGCGGGGCTCGATCCCAGGACCCTGAGATCATGACCTGAACTGAAGGCAGAGGATTTAACCCACTGAGCCATGCAGGCGCCCCCCAAGTTTTAGTCTTAAGTTCTTCAATTTGTATAATAACTTAATTAATTTTCATAATAACCCTATGAGGTAAACACTATAGGTCTTATTATTAATCTATTTTATAGTTAGGAAATACAGAGATTAAATAACTTGCCCAAGATCGTAAACTAACCAATGGCAGATGTGGGATAAATACTAGGTAGTATGGTTTCAGGATCTGTGCTCTTATATTAAAATAGAAGGTACCTTTTTAAATGGAAATGTCTTAGGAAATATGTGAGCATTAAAAAAGTAGGGTGCATCCCACCTAACATCCTCTTCCATATTATCTGTCTTAATTTTTAGAAATGCTGATTTAGGAAATCAGGCTGGCAGTTTGTTTTCCTTTGGACATGCTAGGGTGAAGTGGTACATGTGGAGGGGTGCCTAGAGTTCAGTAAGAGTTCAGTGAGATCTTAGAGGACCCTTGTACCAGGTTATGCGTTGTTGAGAGTTCTGGATAAGCAGATCAGCAACGCACTAGGCAAGTAAGTAAGATGCAACCGAATTGATGTGGTGTGTTCCAGGGAAGTGTTTGCCAAATCCCGCTGGTTCTCAGAATCCTCTGGGGATCTTATTACATAAACAGATTCCTGGGCCCCACCCCTGGAGTTTTGATTTGTTATGTGCAGCATAGATTAGAGAGAGCCCCAGTGAGAACTTCGTGTCTGACACACAGTAAGCAGTCATGTTGTTAATAGTAATAACTGTCATTTTATCGCATGCTTACCTCATACCGAGTGTTCTATGTAGATTATCGTACTTATTTCTTGAAACAATTCTTAAGAGATAGGTTTTATTTTTAGCCCTGTTTTTTAGATGAGGAAGAGACATTAGGAGGTATCTAGTATGCAGAGCCAGGATTTGAACCTGTCATCTCCTCGAGCACTATATTCTTCCACAGTGCTGACTTACCATTGTTTATTTTAGCAATCTCAGTTTTTGAGTTTGACACTGGCTGTTTGTAGTTCTCCCTTTAAAAATTTCTGGTGATTTTACTTCAAGTGTTGGTTTCTAGAGAAGCAAAGTGTAGGAGACATTAGGTGCATTCTCTCTTACCCTCCTCATTTTTTTAGAAAGGGAGGCTTTGAAAGGGGAATGTGGCTTGTTCATGTATTTAAAAGTTGGTGGCAGAATTGAGATTAGGTCCCATAACTTCTAGTTCTTGACTCTTCTAGCAGAACAGAGGAGCCTGCTTGTCTGTTTGTCACTGTTTTTTTTTTTCATCCATGTCCTTCTGGTACTGAAGTTCCTTCCGCATGTCCTTATGGTATTTCTTGTGCTCTTAAACTTGTAGTTGGTAGGTGGCAAGGAGACAACGGGGCTGATGAGAGATGGGCTTGCATAGCAGTGGGCCATGAGGCAGAGATGAAAAAAGCACTCTTGGGGCAGAGGTGGAGTGATGAAAACTTTGAGCTCTAGGGTGTGAAATGTGAACTTGGTGCCGACATCTAGTGGGGAGCTGGGGCACCACAGAGGTGGATGTGGTGTCGGTGAGGCCAGTGAGTAATTTTAGCAGCAGTATTTCAGGGATGACTTGGGGAGACCAGCAGGCTTTTTTTTTTTTTTTTTTTTTTTCCCCATGCTCCCGAGATAACATTGCTTTACAGTAATTTCCTAACTGCTCTTGTCCCAGGGCATTTGGGGGCCTATCCTGCCGTAGGGAGAAATGCTCACCCCTAATACCCCCCTCCCCCATCCTGGGCTGCTTTCCCTAAATCCGCCATCTGTCCACCACATTACCCACTTCTAACCACCCATCACTTCTTTAGAGCTGTCTTCCTGGAAATTCCCATTAGGAGTCCCCCGACCCCAAACCCAGCCCCCATTATTCTTTAGCTGGGCATTCTGCTAGGTTTCTTCAGAGCACTTTTGAAAATCAGGGAATACCTGATTTGTTACCTTTTCATTATCTCTTTTCCTCCACTAGAATGTGAGCTCCCTGAAAGCAGGGACTGTGTACATTTGTCTCACTCAGTTTTGTATCCCCTGCACCTGATGTCGCTGCAGAAGCACTCCACTAGTGGGTAACTGAGTGAGTGATAGTACCAGCTGAAATGCACAGGCCCTGGCTGTGTGAGGTACTGGGAATTCAGAGATGGGGAAATCACAGCACTCATCCTCACAGTTTTCATAGTTTGGTAGAGCAGATTGATATATAGACACATAAGAACAGTACTGTCAATCAACATGGGTTCATCGAACTAATTATTACTTTTTGTAGGTCCTGTGGAGAATGCAAAGGAATGTAAATGGCAACATCCCTGCCCTCAAGTAGCTTACAACTAGGAAAATTTAAAATAGTAAACAAGAAGTCTTCTGTTTTTAAAAACCCAGTATTCAGCCTGGGTACCCCTGTTTTTTAAAAATTTCTGATTTGAGTCCCTAAGTTAGCGTTGAAGGCAATAGAGATGGGGTGTAGGTGGGTCACTGCTACAGAGTTGGTATTTATCAATCACCTTTTCCTCTCCTCCAATCAGTGAGGAGTGAGCCTATTCATAGATAGCTCTTTTGTGACTTATTTGTTAGAGGTTTCTATTGCTATTTTAAAATGTACATCTCTGTCAGGTGAATGCAGAGAGGGGAAGAAAGGAAAAGAGGGATTATTTTGGAACTAAATGAATCCTTAGGTATTTATTTCTATTATTTTATGAAAAGAAATTTATTTATGAAAAGAAATGAGCAGCATGGCTCAGTCGGTTAAGTGTCTTGACTTTGGCATAGATCATGATTTCAGAGTCCTGGGACAGACTCTGCACTGGGCTCCACACTCAGCAGGGAGTCTGCTTCTCCCTCTCTCCTGCTCCTCCCCCACTCACACACACACACACACACACACACACACACACACACACACACACTCTCTCCCCTGCCCTGCCCCAAAATAAATCTTAAATAAACAAACAAACTGGGGTATGGGGGTGGCTCATTTAGTTAAGCATCTGTCTTTGGCTCAGGTCATGATGTCAGGGTCCTAAAATTGAACCCCATATTGGGGGGGGGGTTCCTGCTCAGCAGGAAGTCTGCTTCTCTCCTTCTGCTGCTCCCCCTGTTTCTGCTCTTTCAGTTACACTCTCTCTCTAATAAATAAATAAAATCCTAAAAACATAAGGAAACAGCCAAAAACCCAAGGCCTAGAAGGCTCTCTAATGAGCTCCAGGTTACGCAGATTAGAATCAGAGAAGGACTAGAACCAACCTCTGAGCCTTGCTTCATGTTCTTCCCACTCCCACATGCTCTGAGTGTTCTCTCAAGAGGCTGGTAGCTACCTGTAGAACAACAGGCTCTTGCTTGTTTTATGGTTAGCATTGAAAACCCATTTCATGGGCTTTTGTCACTTTCATTTTAATTTCTGCTCTATGGGATTTCACTATTCCTAGTGATCCTGGCTTTCTTTAGAAAACAGCTTCTGCAGCAGAATGAGCATTTTCTTTACAGTGGTTACCTTGGCAGTGTATAAATTCTTTTAAAGATTAATTTTCCTTTAAGAGCTAATCTGAATCATTTGCAACTAAAACTAAGTAGTCCAGGATAAAAGAGCTGAAAATAATTTTGCTTAATTAAAAGTAAATATTGACCGACTGCCTTGCATTGCTTAAAAATGAGCTTTGAAGGCCACTCCAAGAAAGACATTCCAAACATGTTTTAAGCAGTTAGAGCATTGTAGGGATTAAAGAGAACTCTCTCTCCCAAGGTATAAATTGGGAGCTCAAGAGTCCAAGGTACAAATTCTGTTATTCATTTTTACTATATTCAATGAACATATACTGAATGCTTTATACTTGCCAAAGTCTTTGTTAGGTACTAAGATTAATGGAATAACAGTCCCCACTCTTGAAGGCTGGCAGGCGTTGAACATCTGAATGCACAGTGCTGTGAAGTTTTTTATGTACTGTCCTGGAACTACATACAGGGAAAGAGGGGTTATTTCATAGGTTCTGGGAGTGGAGAGATCAGTTGAAAGCCTTTATTAAAAAAAGAGATGCTTCAATAGAGGCTTAAAAAGAAGGTTTAGGAGCTTCCAAGCAGCTGGGATAAATGGCTAAGAAAGATTTCAAAGAGAACACAAATAAAGGTATGGAGAGAACCAGCGTTAACATTTTGGCAACTGCCAGTAGTTCGTAGTGGTTGGAAGGTGAGCTGTAGAAAGGGACAAGAAAAAGGCTGAATAGTCAGGCAGGGCACTGTATTATGAGGTACCTTGTACTTCATGGCAAGGAATTTGTTATACTATTGTAGGTAGCAGAGGAGCAATGAAAGAACTTTTTAAGTCAGGAAGTTATGTGATCCAATGTGTCTTAGACAAGTAATTCTGACTATATATAGAAGATGAATTGGAGGAGTGAGATGAGAAGCTGGAGGACTATTATAAGGCTAGTGGAATGGTAGAGGTAATCAGTGGTGTGGCCTGTGTATGGTGGTGAAGAGTGAAGAGAAGGAAGAATAGAGGGCAGATGGACACAGCATACACATGCAAATATAACACATAAAGGTTTGAATTTTATCATTTTATTTTATTTTTTCATCATGATAAGTATACTCTTTAACCCCCATCCCCTATTTCTCCCATCCCCCCACCCCCTCACTTCCTGTCCAGGAACCATCAGTATGTTCTCTATAGTGGAGAATCTGTTTCTTAGTTTCTCTTTGTCTCTCTTTTTTCCCTTTGCTCATTTGATTTTTAAATAATGCATATGAGTGAAATCATATGGTATTTGTCTTTCTCTGACGGACTTATTTTGTTTCGCACTCTACTCTCTGGTTCCATCTGTATTGTTATAAATGGCAAGATTTCATTTGTTTTGTAATGGCTGAATAATATGCCATTGGTATTGGGGTGTGTGTGTGTGCACATGTGTGCACACACACACGCCCCATCTTTCTTAGCCACTTATCTAGCAGTGGATATTTGGGCTGCTTCCATGGTTTGGCTGTTGTAAATAATGCTGCAGTTTTTATTTTTATTTATTTTTTTTAAGATTTTATTTATTTATTTGTCAGAGAGAGAGAGAGCAAGTGAGCACAGGCAGACAGAGTGGCAGGCAGAGGCACAGGGGGAAGCAGGCTCCTTGCTGAGCAAGGAGCTGAGGGACTTGATGTGGGACTCAATCCCAGGACCCTGGGATCATGACCTGAGCCGAAGGCAGCCGCTTAACCAATTGAGCCACCCAGGCGTCCCTATTTTTATTTTTTTTTAAATTGATCTGGTCATAATACTTCATTCAAAAAAGCCCAAGAGATACCCCTTTTTAGTTAGGATTAATTGGCAGATTTGTGATAGAGTATGAATTCTACGAGAATCAGAAAGTGCTTATGGAACAACTTTGTAAAATGTGTTAGTCCTGAATGATATGCACAGTATGGTACATGTAACTCAGCCTGCAAGGATTTAAAATGTTGGCAGTGTTTTGGAATCATGACGGGAAAAATCTTCAGAGTAGTTGAATGTATGAGAATTATGGAATATAGAAAATTCATCTCTTCCCTTAATCTACTCTCAAAGAGGTATAAAAGTTAACCCAGATTTTATTTTCTATGCTTAATTATATATATTTTTAAAACAAAAAATTAATATTCTCTATTTTAGCAACTTGTCCCTCTCCCTTCAATATTATAAACACTGTAGTATGTCAGTAATAAAGATATATTTAATTGTTCTTTATAGCTGTATAATATTCTTTTGTATGGATGCACCAAAATTTAAAAAAGGAGTTAACCAATACTTTTTGATAAACAATTGAGCTATTTGTAATTTTTTATTCTTTTAAAAAGTATATTGAAATAATGCCTAAAAACAAAAACTAAACTAGAGATCCAATACTAGAGGTGGAATATTGGCTGAAAGAGTATGACCATTTAAAAATTTAATAGGTAGGGGCACCTGGGTGGCTCGTCATTGAGCATCTGCCTTTGGCTCAGGTTATGATTCCAGGGTCGGGATCCGGCCCCACATCAGGCTCCCTGCTCAGCAGGAAGTCTGCTTCTCCCTCTCCCACTCCCCCTGCATGTATTCCCTCTTTTGCTGTCTCTATCTCTGTCAAATAAATAAATCTTTAAAAAAAAAAAAAAAGTGGGGGTGGGCCTGGGTGGCTCAGTCAGTTAAGCATCTGTCTTTGGCTCAGGTTGTGATCCCAGGGTCCCAAGCAGAAAGCTTGCTTCTCCCTCTCCTGCTCCCCCCACCTCCCCCTGCTTGTGCATATCCTTTCTCGCTCTCTTGTGCTCTCTCTCTCCCTGTCAAATAAATAAAATCTTAAAAAAAAAAATTGAACAGGTAATTCCCCAATGTGTACCAATTTATGACCCAACTGTATGTGAGTGCTGACTTCTCTTTCATATGTGGCAACACTGGTATCAATCAGTCCTTCAAATATTACTCAGTCTTATAAGTGAAGAATAACCTGATTTAATTTATATTTTTAAAAATTATTGAGATCGAGTCTCTTGTGTATCTTTGTGAACTGTTTGTTTTTGTTGTTTGTTTGGCAGAAGAAAATTTAGCTCTTGCCCATACTTTTTCCCATTTCCCTATTTTTTAAAAGATTTTCTTTTCTTTTTTTAAAGATTTTATTTATTTATTTGACAGAGCAAGCATGAGAGAGGAGAGGTCAGAGGGAGAAGCAGACTCCCTGCTGAGCAGAGAGCCCAATGTGGGACTTGATCCTAGGACTCCAGGATCATGACCTAAGCCAAAGGCATTTGCTTAACCAACTGAACCACCTAGACACCCCTCAGATTTTATTTTAAGTAATCTCTACACCCAGCATGGGGCTCAGACTGGAAATTAGGAGTCACGTGTTCTACCAACTGAGCCAGCCAGGCAGCCTGAGGGTGATGTTTTTGAACATAAGTTCTCATTGTAGAGTTGTGTGAGGAATAGGTTTAAGAAAGTGGACAGTATCTATTCTGATCCTAAATGCATTTGGAAGTCTTTTTTTATTTTTTATTTTTTTGGTTTTGAGGGATTAGAGTATAGAAAGGGAGAGAAACAATAAAATAAAATAAAATAAAATAATAAAATTAATTGACATTAATTTGTTTTCTGTTTTTCATAAGCACCAAAAAAGATTGTGATGAATCCTATTTTTACAAGCCATGCCCTTGTTATTCGCTGCTCTTCTGTATGGTAATCTACAGTTAGAATGCTACTGTGTTTCATTAGGCGGGTAAACAGCAATATACTAAATAAAGTACTAGACTTTTTTTGGTTCCTGGTATATGAACTCCCCTTTAATTAAATCCCTTTAATAGAGGGATTTGATCTTTTTTTTTTTTTTTTTAGGATTTTTATTTATTTGACAGAGAGAGCACAAGCAGGGGGAGTGTCAGGCAGAGGGAGAGGGAGAAGGAGACGCCCCACTGAGCAGAGAGCCCAACATGGGACTTGATCCCAGGACCCTGGGATCATGCCCTTAGCCAAAGGCCAATGCTTAACCAACTGAGCCACCCAGGGTCCCCGAGAGGGATTTGATCTTATCACACAGCATAGTAGAGATTGTCCTGGGATGTCTAATTGAATTGCTTACTCCTTGTAGGGTGTTCCTGAGAAGAAAGTACTTCCAATCACTGTCCCCAAGTCACCGGCCTTTGCACTGAAGAACAGAATCCGAATGCCCACCAAAGAAGATGAGGTGATTCCCTGGGATAGAGGGAGTTTTCTTCCTTCTACTTTATCAATTTAATTTAAGCTTTCTTCTTTCTTAAGCTTAATGGAATTCAAAGGCAGTCACTCTCATCTGGAGCTGTCTTTAACAGCGGGTATATGAACATTTGGTCATCTTTTTTGCTCCCCCAAGAACAAAGTAGTTGGTAAGGGTATGAATCTTCTGGTCTTCAGTAGTGACTGGTTATACAACTAATTGGATGCTTATCCATTTCGGTAGCTTTGAAAATCAACCTGTCATAACTTGGATCAAAAGTTGATAAGCCCTATATTTTATTTTGCCTAAGCTATTGTCACCATTCAGTGAGGGACTTTTAAAATTCACACTGAGCAGTTATATCCACCCTGTCTGATCTCCACTAACCCGAGGGTTGCTAAGGTTACTGTGTGGTGATAGTTCATGAAATTGGAATACATAAACTGTCATTGATCAGGCTAGTTTCTTGTTACATCTCCCATTTTATCTATAAATATCCAGAGTTAGGGTAATTCTATAGCAGATCTCAAGCATAAACCTTTTTATAGGTTCATTTGAAACTAAAATACACCGTAATCTTATGTTACCAGCTTGAACCCAAACAACTTACTTGGTCCTATTCTGGGTTTGGCAACCATTAACTCCCAGTCACATGTTTTAGTGGAGTCTGGAGGCTGGGTCAAAGAAGAGGCCAAGGTATATGCTTAGGTAGTACCTCTCCTCTGTTCTTTATTTTGTTCACATTGTTTGATCTCATTTCGGTTTTACAGCCTCCCTTTAGATCCTTCCAGAGTAATTGTGTTAGTCCTTTATCAAATGCTTTCACACTGGTCTCACTCCTATGAAGTGGTAGATGACTTAGGTATTATCCCTCTTTGGTAGAAAAGGAAGCAAAGACACCTAGAAGGTTGAGTGACTTGCCTTAATTAATGATTTCTCTCAAGTACTGTCTTTGGACACCCACATTCTGAAGAGGTGAGATAGAGCTTATGTCTAAACTATGGTTTTTCCTTTAGGAAGAGGAGGAGCCGGTAGTGATAAGAGCGCAACCTGTGCCACATTACGGGGTGCCTTTTAAGCCCCAAATCCCAGAGGCAAGAACTGTGGAAATATGCCCTTTCTCTTTTGATTCTCGAGACAAAGAACGTCAGTTACAGAAGGAGAAGAAAATAAAAGAACTGCAGAAAGGGGAGGTAGGTGTTTCCATTTCTACAAGTACATAATACTATTCTTTGATCTGTCACAGATAATCTTTTATGTTACACTTCTAGCTATAAAATCACTGACTTCCTTTGATCCCTCTAAGAACCTTATGAAGTATAAATAGGGCAAGTTTTTAATAACCCTTCTGGCACAAGGAGATTAAGTGACTTGCCTGTGATCATGTTGCTAGCTATTGGCAATATTGGGAGGATAACCTAGATTTCCTTTTGAAACGCTTACTCTTTCTGCTATACATACCATACTGCTTTAAAAACTGGCCTTTTCTATATTTCGGATTCATCCACATACTCTGGAGTAACTCTTGCTTTCTGGCTAGAGAGACCTTAGGATCTTAAATCTTGTGTTTTCTTTTCTGTTAGGTGCCTAAGTTTAAGGCACTTCCTTTGCCTCATTTTGACACCGTTAACCTGCCAGAGAAGAAGGTGAAGACCACAACTCAGATTGAGCCTTTCTGCCTGGAGACTGACAGAAGAGGTGCTCTGAAGGCACAGACTTGGAAGCACCAGGTGGGGGATGGGGAGAGCAGCTAACATTTTCATTGCATCATTGTTGGTTTGTTAGAATAGGTAGACCCACTACACAGAAATTTATCTGAAAACTAACATACTGGATTATTTCAGGGACTCTCACTCTAAATCAGGGGTCAGCAGACTTTCTGTAAAAGACCAGATAGTGGGGCAACTTGGGGTGGCTCAGTCAGTTTAGTGTCAAACTCCTGATTTCAGCTCAGGTCATGATCTCAGGGTCCTGGAATCAAGCCCCACATCAGGCTCCTCACTCAGCAGGGAGTCTGCTTATTTCCCTCTCCCATTGCCCCTTCCCCTGCTCATGTTCTCTCTCTCTCTCTCTCTCCTTCTCATAAATAAATATTTAATAAAAATAATAAAAAATGAAAGACCAGGTAGTAAATATTTTAAATTTTTATGTGACATATAGTCTCTGTCACATACTGTGTGTGTGTGTGTGTGTGTGTGTGTGTATTTTCAACCCTTTGAAACTGTGAAAACCAGACTTAGCTCAAGGTCTATACAAAGAGGGATTGCAAGCTGGATTTGGCCCACAGACTGAAGTTTGCTGACCTCTGCTCCAAGTGATCCATCTGGGGAATGTGAGAACTAAAAGGCTCTTTTTGCATCAGGACTCTAAGATCTCATCTGTTCCATCTATTAGATTTCTTCCCTACGTGTTTACTCCTTTCTGTTAGTACTTTGATAAGAAATAGTATGGTGAGAATAGATCCTCAGTATGGAGTGCTGTTTTCTCAACATAGTATCCTCCTTTGCTCTTTGTAGATGACAGGTGATTAAGAACAATTGGTTGTTGGTTGGTATAATTGGGATCTAATAATGTGCTATTTGGAAAAAAATTACCCTGAATCCCTAAGTTTGTAAGTGTTTTTATATCATCACTTACCCTGGATTGTTCAAAAGGAGCTCTGAGCTGATCTTTCTAGGAAGTCAAAAGGTTTGATTGCTTACATGACTACATATAAGTCCCTTGGTGGTGGTGTTCCCTAGGAAAACTTAGGACTGTTGTTTTGGAAGTGATAGTGAATCTGTCTTTCCAGGACCATGACATAAAATGTCTGTGGGATATTTCCTATAATAAGAAAAAAAAAGATTTTAAGTTTTTCAAGCATACACAAGAGGATAGTATAATGGTAAGAGGTAGAGAGGATAGTATGATCTTCTTCCATGAACCTGTCACTTGGTTCTATAGTGATCAAAACATGGAAAATCTTATTTTATCTGCATTTCTACCTACCTCTACACTGGATATTTCTACCAACAAAAGATAACTTTGAAGCGAATTCTAAGTATCATTTTAATATCAAGTAAAGATATGTATCTTTTTATCTTCAGTATGTATCTTTAAAAATATAAGTATAAAAACCTCCATAATACTATCACACATAAAAAGATTAATAGTAATCTCTTAATAGTGACAAATAGTGTTCTTACATCTCCAAATCTCTCATTGAATTATTCAAATCAGAATCCAAATAAAGTCCACATATTGCATTTGTTTGATAAATCTCTAAGTCCCCTTTTCTCTGTAGGCTCCTCTACTTACATATTACTTGTGGAATAAACTGGCTTGTTTGTCCTATAAATTTTCCACAATCCCAGTTTTGGTCATTGTATTCCCATGGTGTTATTTAATATATTCCTGTTCCTTCTGTATTTCCTGTAAATGAGTGGTTAAACCTAAAGGCTTGATTAAATTCTGGTTAGATTTGGGGCACCTGAGTGGGTTCTGTTGGTTAAGCATTTGCCTTTGGCTCAGGTCGTGGTCTCAGGGTCCTGGGATTGAGCCCCGTGTTATGCTCCCTGCTTATCGGAAGTCTGCCTCTCCCTCTCCCCCTGCCTCTCCACCCTCCCCCACCTCTGCACCCTGCTCATGCTTTTCTCTCTCTCTCAAATAAATAAATATAATCTTTAGAGAATATTCTGGTTAGATTTTTGGGGGGGTTGGGAGGGAGAATACTTTATAGATGATCACATCCAAGGGTACATAATGTCCACACATTTATTTTTATGTTCGGATACGCCTTAAAAGTACCTAAAGATATTTTCTAGTTCTCCGTGGATTCCAAGGTTATCAGTCTGATCTATTTAGTGTAAAGGGGGTTTTAACTGGGGTTTAAATGAAGTCATCTCCTGCCTTTATTGATGAAGCCATTTAGAAACGTTAGTTCTTAAGCCACTGAGGCAGCAGTTCTGGAAAGTTGTACTGTTGCTTATCTAACAGACATTCTTTCTAACAGCTGGAGGAAGAACTGAAACAGCAGAGAGAAGCAGCTTGCTTCAAGGCTCGTCCAAACACCGTCATCTCCCAGGAGCCCTTTGTTCCCAAGAAAGAGAAGAAATCCATTGCAGGTAGTATTATATGTATTCTTGGGGGATCAGGGCAGAATTGTCAGACTTCCCGGGGAGGATGCTAGGACTCCGTTGTGTCAGTATCAGCTGTGTCAACCAGAAGCATTTGCCTTTAGAGGATCTAGTTGTTCTCTTCTTGGACCAGGTTTTTGGTCTTTGTTGAACCATGCACCTGTGCTGAATTTGCAGCCTATGTTGGGGCCAGATTCAGAGAACAAGAGCCTAGGCAAAGGCAGCTGGCATTTCCACAGCAGTCATGGACTTTACTCACCCAAAGAGTAGTAAGTAAGGGAGGAAGAGCCATGACTTCTTTCTGGAGTCTTCTTTTCCATGAAGCAAGCCTTAGGTATAAAACGCTTGATTCTTTAAAGCACTAGGTAAGGTGTCAGAAAATGGATTCTTCTCCTACATCTGTCTCAGAATCACCGTGTAGTTTTGAGCAAGATATTTCATCTGTATGGGTCTTGCTTTTCTCTGAATTAGATGGTTTCCAGGAGCCCTTCCAACTGTTAAAATCCTAGGACTTTTTCTTTGTGGTATGTTCCTCCTTTCTGCTGACAGGGCTTCCCTAGAATTTAGCCTTTCTGTTGCCGGGTGTGTCTGTGCTACTTGCTGCATGCAGGGGGCTGGGTTTATGCAGGTCGTGCTTGTGCACCAATATTGTCTCTGTTTCTGTACTCAGAGGGCCTTTCTGGTTCTCTAGTTCAGGAACCTTTCCAGCTGGCCACTGAGAAGAGAGCCAAGGAGCGGCAGGAGCTGGAGAAGAGAATGGCTGAGGTAGAAGCTCAGAAAATCCAGCAGCTGGAGGAGGCCAGGCACCAGGAGGAAGAGCAGCAGAGGGAGGAGCTGGCCAGGCTACGGAAAGAACTGGTAACTGGGCAGCATTAACACTGACTAACCTAGAGTTGTCTCTGTTTTATCTGTACCTTGCCTTGTCCCAGAAAGGATCTATGGTGGCCTACCAGGACATATCAAAGATGAGTGAAGGTGGAAAATCACACAAACCAAGAACGGTGGCAAAATTGTGATGTGAACAATGTTAAAGATGTGCACATTGTGATCCATGTGTCCGCTATGTTTGAGCCTTAATTTTGGCTCTTTTTAGAAACCAACCTGTTGGTTACAAAACTCACAGTGTTCATGAGATACAAACAAGCTAATAGTTAAAAACAACAACAACAACAACAACAAAAACTAGTCTTGATACTGAATTCAGACAGAATTTCTTCTGGGGGGTCTTCATAAGGAGGATATCATGTGGTATAACATGCACAGTGATGCATTCCTAGGATTTCTTTATTTATCTCATTTTATTTCCTTTACACTTAAGAAAACCGATGTGGTTTTGCAATTAGACAAGAATATGTAGGTAGGGAAGGACATGGGAATTACATTGCAACTGCATTTTCATTTTTCTCTTAATAATTTACTCAAATTTCTTGGGGTTATAGCACCTATTGGTCCATGTGACCTTCAATGCTAACACTAGAAAAATGATTTAGATATTAAGTTATCCAGAAAGAAAGCTTAATTTGCAGTTAGGACTTTTTCACTCAGAGGGCAGCAAGGTGCATTCACTGCATTAATGAGCAAAGAGACAGTTTCAGATGGAACTTCATGAGACTGATAAAAGGAAGATTATATAAATACATAAGTTGTTGCAGTTTTGTCTCAAAAGCCTAGGCCAGCTGCTGTTAGAGCTGTTGGCAGAGATGACTGTGGCCTTGGGAAGGTTTTAGGGACAAACTTAAAGGGACTAACTTGTTGGAAAAACCCAAGCTGCCCTTTGCTGATTGGATGAAAAAAATGATACAGTTCCCACTCTAGATATGCTCACAGAACCAGCCTTTTTTCCAGCCTGAAGTTCTTTGATTTTTCTTCAACACTCGGTACTGCTTCTTGTATTTGTCCCCATCTTCGAGGTGTTACTTAACAATGATTCTCAGTGTAGGCTGGTACTGGTGTCAGGGTCCTAAAGCACAGTTCAGTCGATGCTAGTTAGCTCTCACTAACCTGACTTAATTCAGGATTGTTTTAGACTGCCCAGAAGGAAGGCTGGCTTTCTCCCAGCAGCCCTTCCTGGTTATGGTTTTTCTTTATTTGTTTGTCCATGGTTTGGGTGACTATTAAGACTTGATAAGTTTAAGATTGTACTCTGGGAGGTTTTGTTTGTTTGTTTGTTTAAACATACAGTGTATTGTTAGTTTCAGTGGTAGAGTTCAGTGATTCATCAGTCTTATGGCACCCAGTGTTCATTACATCCCATGCCCTTCTTAATGTCCATCACCATTTATCCCAGCCCCCCCACTCCCCAGGCTGATGGGTTCTTAACATGTATCTCTTTTCTGCTGCAGTTGTGTACAGCTCGGTTAGCCCTAATAAAAAAAACAATCAAGCTCAAGCTGGAGTTAGGCTTGATGTTCTTTGGTGCAGACTGAGGGACCCCCAAGACCTGAACAGAAACCTACTTGGGCGCAAAAGCTCACGTGCTTTTCCTTTATGCTGTGTTGCATTTTTTACCCCCTCTTGGATAGTGATTTGGATCTCTTAAGACTATATAAACATTTTCTCAAGAAGAAAAAAATAAATGAAAACAACTATATGCATAGTTCTCTAACATCCTGATCAGTGGTAATTCTCTGTCCTTACTCTGCAGGTGCACAAGGCAAATCCAATACGCAAGTACCAGGGTGTGGAAGTAAAGTCAAGTGACCAGCCTCTGACTGTGCCCGTTTCTCCCAAGTTCTCCACTCGATTCCACTGCTAACCTGAGCCGTGAGCTGCAGGCACCACCTGAGAACAGGAGCTGCTCTTTTCATCAAACCAGGAGCCTTCTTTCCTTGTCACCAGGGCATGGAGAGAACCCATTTCTCAAGACTTTTACCTGCCCATGCCCAACAGAGTGTACCTGACAAGTGTGGACTCCAATTTTGTTGAGAGTTGTTTTCCTACGTTATTGAGACTAAGAATGAGACCCAACTGATGCATGTCTTGCTCTGACTCCATGTGATGATTTCTTTGAACCATCAGTCAACCTTTAATATGAGTCTTAACTCTGACTAAGTTTGAAGTTTCTGTATCAGCACAGTAGATACTCTCTGTTGCCTCTTCACTCCCCTCTCCCTTTTTTTCTTTTTAACCAGAAAATAAAGATAGTTAAATACTAAGATAGGATTTAAGTCATGGCTTTCCTGAGGAACAGTCAGTGTATCAGATTCTTTCCTCATTTCTGCCCCAAATGAATTTAGAGTCAAGTAGACTGTCTCTACAAGGGCGGAAGTCTCATTAATTGCACAGCCACGAGGAAGACCATGGACCGACATGGAGCCTCATGGCATCCATCGGCAAGTTTTGGGGCAGAGTTGCTGTTAAGGCACGTTCTTCCTTGTCAATGCTGATAATAGGGGATGCTGTCCAGTACACATTTTAAGTCCTCTGATAAACTGGAGAGGAATAAATATGTTTGTCTTCCCTTCCCTGATTTTGTTACTTCATGTTTTTAATTCTGTCAAGCCCCCTTGGAGGTCACATCTTATTGGAGAAATGGGTACTTTGAGAGGAGGAGGGTCCAGGAACTTTTTAAAGCACAGGCTCTGTCCTTAGAGGAATGTGCTTTGTGCAGTCAAATGCTCTACCCCTGAGCTATACCCCCAGGAATGTGCTTTGTAACGCTTTTCTGGCCTTCCTTATTTTGTTAACTCCCTTCCCGGAAATACTCTGGAAGGCAATCCACGTGTGTTATGCCTTCACACAGACCTGTGCCTTCTTTCCTAAATGTGTTTTTTCTCATCTGGAAAATTCCTTATAAGGCTAAAGTAAAATCTTTTTCATAAATCCTTCCTTGAACCCCGACCTCTGCAGGCAAGAGTGATCACTTCCTTCTGTGTGCCTCTCAAATGTTTCCTGTATATATCTCTAGTAGAACAGTTATACTGCTGAATTACTTGTTCACAAACTGGTAGAGACCCAGATATCTAAAATTTTCTTAGTCCTTGAAAATAAAAATTATCTTAGTCATCTCTGTATTTTTGTAGCTGGCACAGAATTTGCTAGATCCATGTTAAATACTGTATTTTCTCTTACACTTGTCCTTATTTATGAACTGTACTCTTCACTAGTCCTCTACTTCTGAGCTAAAGGATATAAGAGCATCCATATTCAGCCCACGCCAGTCCTAGGCACTCTAGAAGATAGTAAACTTATTTTACATTCCTTTCATTTATTCATTCAATGAGCATTATGAACAGGCTGTTGTAGATTCGGTGACGGATGATAAAGCGAGACATGATTTGCAGATCCCTGAGCCTCCTGAAGACCACTGACCGATGCAAGATATAATTCCCTTATTCATTCCCATAAGTGTAGATTACAGGGCCATACTTACTCATGCAATTCATTTAACAACTATTTACTTGGCGCTAAGTGTATATACCTTGGGACCACTTAGTCTCTGGGAGTAGAACAATGAACAGAAGAACTTGCCTTCATGGAGCTTACCTTTTAGGAGGGAAGACACCATAAGCAAGCAGCTGTCCTCTCTCCTGTCATGTAGAAAATGTTTCTCTGACTACCATGTGGAGAATAGACTGGAATGGGTTGGGGCATGTCGGTGAGAGTTAATAGGAGCTTGGGCTGGGGTAGCAGCAGTGGAGTTGGTGAGAAATGGTTGGGTTCTGAGTGTATCCTGAAGTTGTAACTGGCAAGACTTGATATATTGGACGTGGTGTGCGAGAAAGAGGGTAATTGAGGAAGGTACATAGATTATCTGTCCTGTTTTTGACAGTTTTTGGCAGTTTTTGACAGTTCATGGTCATTCATATATTTCCATCTGGTATCAAATGTTTTATGTATTTCACCCATTTTTTAAATTTTTAGTCATTGCAGGGAAGAAAATAAATCCAACCCTCAAAATGAGGGTCCTAGAAAGAGCATTACTGAGAATTATGGACCTACTGGATCCTTCTGGATTGCCCTCCAGACAGGCCCATGTCGGGGTGGTAATGTGTGACAGTCTTGGAGAGGCAACAGAATGGGATTACATTACTTCAGAGCAAAGACCTTAAAACTGAGATGCAGACATCCATTGCCTCCTGCTCCCCAGAATTCCTCAGTTTCCCAGCAGCAGGCTGTTTCTCCTCAGCTCCGTCTGTCTAGTACCCCATTCTCTTTCTTCATGATCCTCGTTTCTAATAGTCTCCCATTTCCTCCAAAGCTCAAAATTTCCACTTCTATCTTACAGAGGAAGTCAGGTTCTTTATCCCTTCCAGCCATATTCTAGTGGGAGCTGCACTTTCAACACCCAGAATTTGCTCTGAAATTTTCCTAAGCAAAGAACCTGCCCTCTGATAGGAATTTACTGAATTTTACTGAGAAATCTGGCTGTCACTCTATGCTTGGCAATCTTACAAGGCTTCTAGCTCATGCGCACATGCCGATGGTTAGCATTCCCACAGTTTCTGGGAAGGACTTTGTTTTCAGCGTTGTTTTGACTTGGCCATGGTTTCCCATTGCTAATAGTCTCGTGCTCATTAACATACATGTGAGCTTACTGTTCACTCTTACTGTGGTCGGTCGTTTTGTCCTTGTGTGATTGCTCTGTTGCCATCTTGACTGCTGTTTTATGCCTTGCCGGTTCTTTTCCACAGAGCTGTGTCCCTGGAAAGTGGAGCTTGGGCAGTAGGAGCTACCGTGGCAGCCACTCCAGAGTTTAACGGAGAGAACACCCGTATACAAGGCATTGGAACAAGACGAGATGTGACTGAGTAATGTGAGACACTAAAAGTACTGAGGGAGTTCAGAGATTGTTTTTGGAGATGAGGCTGCCGTGCTTAAAGATGTTCCTTTTTTTTTTTTTTTAAGTAAAAATTGCCAAAGGAGTATAGTATGTCTTTTGGAAACCATTAAAATAATTCAGACCATATAGAATAAACCATGCAAGTCTCTTTATTTCCCTGCTCCCATTTCCCAGGGGTACCCCATTGCTAACAATTGCATATTCTTCCGGAAGGTTTTTATGTAACACGCAGATTTCAAGGGCATTTTTCTTTTCTTGTAATAATAAGATTGTAGCATTCCGCATTTGTTTTTAATTTGCTCCTTGAAACGTACATTCACATGGTTCAGAATTCACAAGTTACAAAGGCGAAGTCCTCCACCTTTTCTCCCAACTGTTCAGTTCCCGTCATCAGAGATAGTGCTGTCAGGCGTGTTCCTTTGCAGGGACAGTCACCATAGATGTATTTCTATCTCCTCTCTCCTTTAACTTTTATACAAATAGTATCATGCTTTACAGTCTGTACCTTGCTCTTTTCATATGTGTTCTGGATTGAATGATGTTCAGGCACTACCTTGGGCCTGTTCTGACTTCCCCCGACTGAAGTATGAAGCCTCTTAGGAGAACCTAGTGACAAGGAGGCAGACTTGGAGAAGAGTCTAGATCCTCTGCAGATATCCTAGGCTAGTGACCTGAGGTTCCAAGGACTCGAGGACAGGTCAGCAACACCTGGTCTCCCACCTCCTCCTGGCCTAGCTGAGCCTTGGGGGCTTGTTGGCCTGGGTATCTGGTGAAGCCTGTGCATCTCCTTGGATAAATCTCGACATTGCTTCCTTTTCAGTTCCCTTCTGAATCTTATCTGCTGAGAAAGTTCTTCATTGCTGAGAGTAGCAGTTAAAAAAGCTGTTAGCCACGTGGCTGGGCTCCGATTTCTGCAGAAGCAGGCTGAGTTACAGCGTGGTGGTGCGGATCCAGGTAGGAATCAGTCAACATTTTGAGTCCTGAGCTGCCATCTGCCTTGCAGCCTGCTGGGATGCTCAGTTTAGACAACATATAAAGTTTCCTGGATACGGGACAAACCCAGGCCTATGGAAAGAGCAGGAAGGTTAAAGTGTGTGGTACTTTGAGTGGTGACGAAGGCGTAACCAGGGAGCTGACATGTTTGCACCAACGCCAAGAATTCCAGGACAATTTGTTATCCAGCTGAAGCCAGTGTAGTTGCTACAAAAAAAAAAAAAAAAAGCCTGGGGACAAACATACTTTTTGCCTTGTTTCCTTTGTCTTCTTGCATACCCACTGTATTTTCTAGTGCTGCCGTGAAGGATACGGACATTGAAAATGTCTCATGGTATTTGTTATTTTCGTTCTTGCAATAGAATAACAGACAGAGCTCGGGTCAAAGCAGGGCTCTTATGTGCTGAGGGTATCAGCTTCCTGAAACGGTTTGGCAGATGCTGACATTCCACCCAGAGAAACCATGGTTGGAGGGGTAGGAGAAACAGCTTAGAAAACTCTGGGTTTTATCAGAAAATATTTCACCAGACTTAATTAACCTTGACCTGAAGACATCAATTACCTTCTGCCTTGTCCTTAAAATTTTGTTAGCCAGAAAGGAATAAAAACCTGGCCTCTCTGATGTGCTGAGACCCATGTAGTTACGGGACTAGTATCCTAGAACATCCCAGACAAGCATGTGGATGTGTTAAGAATTGTAGCCAAGTGTTGTTTCTCTGCTTGTTTTGGCACCAAAGCTATTCCCAGGTTTTCTTTCAGGAGCAAGGGTGGGAGACGTAGTTTTCAGTGGGTCAAGATACAAAATGGAGTCAATGGTCTTAAGCAGTAATCTGAAAAACAGTTTGGGGCAGCATTTTTCAAGCTTGCTTGGTGGTAAGGAGAATTGAAAAGTCTCTAGCCTGACACTGACATGCTCCTACCCAGGAGCATGTGCACACAGTCACGTCCTAGAGACATGCTGCTAAGTGACTAGAAAGTGACAGAATTCACTCTATGCAAAAATATTGGGTGGGTTCTACAACTTTTTTTTTTTTCAGTTTTTAAGGTAGGGTTTATTGTTAATCAAATACCATTCTGACAATACCTGGTAATAGGAACAAAGAGAAAAAAATACATCACTCACCTTGATCATGGTACACTTTGTATGATCTGTTTTTTTCTTGTATGAAGCTTTAGTCTGTTTCTTGACACTGAAGGGTTTTCTCTACCACTGAAGAGTTTTTCTTACCACATTTATATACTTGCCTGGGATGTTCTGGTGTGTGTGTATATATATGTGTGTGTGTGTGTGTGTTTCACTTAGCATAGTAGCAACTCAAATATATTTCCATATTACTGCATAAATGCCAATTTTAACAGCAACATACTGTTCCATTGTTTTGAGTTTGCTTCTCCCCACTGAAAATGCTTGTTTTGCAAAGAATTTTTCTAGACTCAGCGTATCATGCTTAGCGAAATAAGTCAAGCAGAGAAAGACAACTATCATATGATCTCCCTGATATGAGGAAGTGGTGATGCAACATGGAGGCTTAAGTGGGTAGAAGAATAAATGAAACAAGATGGGATTGGGAGGGAGACAAACCATAAGTGACTCTTAATCTCACAAAACAAACTGAGGGTTGCCGGGGGGAGGGGGTTTGGGAGAAGGGGGTGGGATTATGGACATTGGGGAGGGTATGTGATTTGGTGAGTGCTGTGAAGTGTGTAAACCTGGTGATTCACAGACCTGTACCCCTGGGGATAAAAATATATGTTTATAAAAATAAAAAAATTAAAAAAAAAAAAAAAAGAATTTTTCTAGACTCTATTTATAGGACAGATTTTTTCATGCCTCTTTTGTATCATGTCTGTCTCTAAACAAAATGTTTCAAACCATTTTCAAGCTTTGTAATTAAAATTTTAAAAGAAAATATAAACTCCTCCCAAAAGTATAGTTAATGACATGATCCTGGCATACACATTTGCAAAATGGAAAGCTCCTTTTAGCTGCCGTGATGTCCATGTTACCGGCCTCATGCCTAGAGAAAGCGTTTACTGGCCTTTGGCAAAGCCTTTCTGGAGACAACTCTCATTATGTTATTTAAAGTCTTAGAACTCTGCGTTTTCAGACAGACTTACATAGTTGATTGTTGTCTCCAAGCCTTCAGATCAGATTTGAAAAGAAGACACCCTTTGTCTTTTTTAGAGTTAAGACCAAGACTGATGTGTCTTTGGGAAGAGTAGGGGCAGGGAATCCAATCTGACTTCCGTCACTGACACACTGCGTGATTTGTAACAAGTCACTCTCCTTTTCTGGACTTGAGTTTCCACTTCTGTCAAATGAGGAGAGTTGGAAAGATCAGTAAGGCTATTTCAACTTGAGTATTTTCAGAATTTTTAACAGACCTTTTGTTCTAACCACACCAAGCCTACTTTCATATTTATATTTTTCTGTAGCCACCTGCTCCACCATTGCAAGAGGGCACCTCTAGGGAGCTCTCCTGCCCCTGGATTACCATTTGAACTTCAGTGAAGTATGTTGGAGACCAGTGTGCTGTCTTGTTGAGGACTTTCCAACGGTTGTTCTGGAAGCGGAAATCTAGCCCAGATCACTCCAGGGGACTAATCCCCGAATAATGTCCTCTGACACACACACATATTTTCTGATGTTTCTCTTGACCTTGGAACTGGTTAAAGACTGCACAGAATGTTCAGTGAATTCTTACTACTGCAAGGAAGTCCCTCCCATCCTTGGCTTTTCCAAGATGTGAGAATATCTAGTAGTGGTTTTTCTCTTGTTGGAGGCAGTTTAAGGACATCACGGTAAAATGGATATCTTGCCTTGTTGCTCTTCTGTTTCTCTCCACTGCAGTTTTCAGTGTTCATGGTCAAGGGGACTCGGATTGCTTTGGGTTAATTGTCACAAGGTTCAGGAAGAACACAGCAGTCTTTAGTGGATAAAACCCCAGATTAGGAATTGGGAGAGTGGCTTCAGGCTTTCTGACCTTGAGCATGTCATTTTGAATTCTCTGCGTTCAATTTCCTCACCGTAGAAGTTAGAACGATGTCTCTAGAAAGGACCTTTCCTCCTGCTCTTTGGAGGACAGTTTGCTCCCAGCTTTAACATGACCCAAAGGCACTCTGAGCAGCAACGGTGACTGTCACATTGGGCTCTTATTCTCGTTGGCTAGTGTGACTTAGTGTGACCACACTTGAGTCATATGCTCAGTATTAATTATCAGAGGGTATGTGTCACCGGGGGTTGCCAGAAGCCCCTGCTGTTTGCCCAAAGCTAACAACCTGACAGGACGGGGCCAGCAGCTGCGAGTTAACCACCAGCAAGAGGAGCAGAGAGACCTCTCAGAGACTCCATGGGAGTTTGTGCAGGCAAGAAAGGAGAGATTTGAGTTGAGCCTATAGAAATCACCCTTACTGGCTGGAGGTTGATGTCTACACTGGAGGCTCACTGATTCTGACGGCTCATTAGCCTTTTTCTTTCCCTTGTGGTAATTTGTTACAGCAGCAGTAGGGACAAACACGGGAAGCCACCCAGCGCAGGCGCTCAGAAAGGAGTGGGAAGGGGCTGCCTGTACCCACTGCCCTTCGCGGCTTCAGTTTTTGTGCAGCTTCTTGAAATACTAGCTGTAGTGACAACTGAGCGTTTCTGCATTTTCCTCACCACATATAGAACATTCCTATTACTCAGAAGCCTTAGGAAAATGGGTAGGAATTAGGCTGCAAGCTCAGCAGCAGGGGCTGGGGAGAATGTTCCCTGGGACAGCAGTCCTCTGGGGGCGTTCTGTGGATCCGCAGACCAGCCTCATGAGTTCCAGAAATGTGAATTCTCCAGCCCCATTGCAGACCTCCTGAGTTGGACCCTCTGGATGTGGGGCCCAACGATGGGTGTTCGAACAAGCCCTCAAGGGGACCGATGCATTCCCAAGTGTGAGGACCACCGTGCCAGGAAAGAGAAGTGCATGCAGGTCCTGAGAGACAACAGGTTTCCCAACTCGGAGGCTCTCTGGGCTGGGGAGCCAGCAGCCATTCTCTCCCACGGAGGCCAAACAACAGGGGGTCTGGGGGGCCAGAACACCCTTCTCTGCAGCTCCCTGGGGTGTCACCTTTGTGAGGTCTGCCCGTGTGACACGGGAGAGCTGCCGATTCGTTGAGTAGGTATTTACCTCCCTAGCCAACGCTCCATTACCAGAATAAAGGAGAGCAGAAGGCTTTTCCATGGGGCCTTCCAACTAGTCATATGACAGATGAGGAAACTGAGGCTCCATGTTTAAATGACTGTTCCCAAAGTCACATTGCTGGGAGGTGGCAGAGTGCGGATCCAGGTCTGTCTGCCCTCGGGTGCCCTCTGCCCCGCACCAGGTGCATCCCTTAAGCAGAGCCCCACCACCACCACATCGGGTGAAAAAGAAATTGTTTCTCTCTACTTCCAAGACCAGCAACTCAGGACCTGGGAGCAAGTACCCTGTGAAGGTTGCATTTGGAGCTGGAGCCCTCACTCAGCTCTTAGCCTTGCAATGGGAAGCCTCCAGCAAAGCGTCCCAGGGGCTGGGAGGCAGGTCGTCTCTCCCCACTTTCACCCAGCAGGCATGTCCTCAGACCGTGCTGGAGGCTTGGGTTCCTGTCAGGGAGGTGGCAGCTGCCAGTCAATAAAGTCACAAGTCTTGGCAGGACTGAATGCTCGCCAGGGTAGGTCAAAGGGCCAGAATGTGCTTTGCCCCAGCCCCCTCCTGGTTTGGACGCCCCTGGCCATCCCAGGCACGGCCGCTCCTCGCACCCCCCGGTTCTTATGGGGACCCAGTTTAGCAAATGGACCTCAAGTTTTATAAATAGCTCAATGGCAGCCAGGGAAGCCATCCTGTGCAGCAGGACAGAACATGCATTCCCCACTTTTTGAGCCATTTCCTGGGCTCGCGTGACAGGTATAACTCGTTGTGCGAAGTTGAATTCCTTTCGACTCCCAGGTCTCTACTCGGGACTTGGGTCTTGCTTTTACTCTTCCATGTGTCTGTGTTTGTCCCCTGCCCCCACTGGCCCTGCCCTCCTGAAGTGGTGCTTCCAAGTCTGCTCCTGGGACGTTTCCTGTTCTTGGAACAGCTGCAGCAGCCTGGGGTACCCTCCTGCTACTTGATCCTATAGGGAGGTGTCCAGTGGCCCTGGGTAATTTTCAGATGACCTTGTTCCTCTGACGTCATTACCTGGCTATTTTTGGCTTTGCTGTTTATGCTGCAGAGTTGGGCTGAGACAGGGGAGAGGCAGAAAGGGGAGGTTTCCCATTGTCCCGGGGCCCCTCCAAAGTGGGAGTCCTTGCTCTTCAGCACTTACAGAGCACCTGCTGAATGTCAGGCCCTGGGCTACCAACCTGATGACGAGGTCTCAGTCTTTTTCACTCACTCGATTTCACTCTCCAGTGGGCATTTAGTGGTACGGAGTTGTAATTAAGCAGGAGAGCTCGGGAGCTGAACTCGTGGAACTCATGAGGCTGGTCTGCGGGTCCACAGAACGCCCCCAGAGGACTGCTGTCCCAGGGAACAATTCCCCCGGCTGGGGTTTACATTCCGATGCCCCTGGAACCCTCTCTTGGAAACCTTGAGCAAATTATTCCTCCATGCCTCGGTTTTCCCTTGGAAATGGGAGTGAAAGCAGTATCTACTTCATCAAGTTGTTCTGAAGATTAAGGGAGTTAGTATGGCACATGGTAAACACACAATAAGTATTCGTGACCATTACTTCATGATGGCACCCCTTTTTGCACTAGGTCCTTGGGATACAAAGTTGATGGACACGATCCCTGTCCTGAGCTGGATCTGGATCTAGATCCCCAGAGCCCCAGATACTAAGACCGGATATACCGTCCGCATAACACGTCAGAAGAGAACACCCATCATGTGTGCCATTGTACCCTAGCTTGTAGGGGCATTTCAAAGAAATGAGGTGATGTTCTTGTCCTGGGAGAGCCGCAGAGCAGTGGTTCTCAACCCCAACTGCACATCAGAATCTTCTGGGAAGATTCAAAATATACCAGCATTCTGGGCTGCACCTCCTAAAGATTATGCTTCCAGTAGCCTGAAGTCAGGAGGGGTTCAAGCTTCAGGGGTTGTAGAAGCTCTCCAGACATTTCCAAGGTGCCGGGGTCGTGGGAGAAGCACAGCCCAGGCTCTAGAGGCTGGAAGAGCTTACCTGCTGCACCAGCGGACTCTCTCAGGAGGGCCCCGAAGCTGACCCTCTGACTTGGGGGTTCTCAAACTTGGGTGTGCATGACAGCCACCTGAATGTTGGTTAGAAAGAGAGGCCTGGGGTTCCCTTCTAAAGAGGCTTCATTGAAAACAAACTCGGGGTTCTGGGCACTGAGAAAGTTGGCCAGAGCCATGCCTTCATCCAAGAAGTCATCACTGACCTGCAGTCCCAATTCATGCTGTTTTTTTTTAATTTAAATTTTTTTTTTAAGATTTTATTTATTTATCAGAGAGAGGGGGAGAGAGTGAGCACAGGCAGACAGAATGGCAGGCAGAGGGAGAAGCAGGCTCCCTGCTGAGCAAGAAGCCCGATGTGGGACTCGATCCCAGGACACTGGGATCATGACCTGAGCTGAAGGCAGCTGCTTAACCAACTGAGCCACACAGGCGTCCCATTCATGCTGTTTTTATATCTCTTGTAGGGTGTGCCACTTTCTTGAAGTAAAGAAATCTGTGCGCTTATTGATACGTTTCCAATTTTTAATCCACTTAGAGTCACAAATGGTCATTTCAAAAAAATTGGAAGAGCCAAAGAATAAAAACCATCTCTACTCCCCAACTTATTAATATGTGCATTTATATCCCTCCAGACATTCTCTCATTTTCTTAATAAATGTTTTTTTAAAAAATGTTATGTATTTGAGTGAGAAGTGAGTGAGAAAGCAGAAGCAGGGGGAACAACAGAGGGAGAGAGGGAGAAGCAGGCTCCTCTCCGAGCAGAGAGCCCAATGTGGGGCTCAATTCCAGGATCCTGGGATCATGACCTGAGCCGAAGGCAGATGCCTAACCAACTGAGCCATCCAGGCACCCCGTTAATAAATGTTTTTAACAGCAAAAAAGGATCCCACTTCATGAATGACTTTACATTTTTCACCAAAAATGTACCATGTGATGATTCTATCGTTATCCTTCCTCATCTCCATGTCTCCGAAGTGACCACATTAGCCCTTGCCACAGATTAGAGCATCCAGTAAACAATCCATGATTTCAAGATGGATCAGGTGTTGTTTGAATTTCCAGAGGGATCTTTGTTCAGTTTGCCACACAGAGTGTCCATAGGCTTACCAGCCTTGGAAGGAAGGTCCGGGTCTTCCCTAGGCCTTACCCAGAGGATTGAGAGGTACTGCCCCAGCCCCAGGCTTAGTGGCCGGAGGTGGGAGTGGGCAGGAGAAAACAGTCCTGAGTGGCTCCCATGTCAGGACCACAGGAAAGATGTGAGGGCAATTGGCAGCTCTCTTTGGAGTCAGAAAGGTTATTCAACTCCCTGGATTTTCCATCACAGCCGAGCAGGGAGAAGGTTAGGCCAGGAAATGTCTTCTCTGAGCAGGGCCTTTTAAAGCCTCTTGGCTGGGTCAATTTCCTTCCAGGAGCCAGGGAAGCAGTGCCCGGGGTGAAGTTAACCCCTCCACTCCCAATTAATTCTCCCAGGGATGGGTGAGCCTGAGAAGCCAGGCTTCTGGAATGCAGAGCCATCCAGGGCATGAGGCCTAAGGAGCCGTGAACTCTGGCTGGAGAAACCTTCCTTCTGGCCTTGTTAAATCCAACAGGCATAATTGCGTCCTGCTGACCTTAATTCCCCTGGCGGGTTTAATTGGTCCTGGCATTGCCCCACTTCCTGCCCTGCCCCTGTGGAGGCAAAGAGGGCAGTTGCACAGCTGGTCCAGGGCGGGAGAGCCCCGTTTGAGGGGTGGGCAGGGTCTCTGGCAGCCCCTGGCTGGGAGGAGGAGGTTTCCCCATGCCCCTCCCCTGTGCCTCCAAGAGAGCGCTGAGAAGAAGCCCGGGGACTCCCAGGGAGCAGCTGGCCCGGCTGAGCTTAACCCGGGGCGGGGGAGCAAGCTGCAGGCAATCCCGTGGATCCGGAACCAGGCCAGCCTCTCATCCCAGCGGGAGGGACCGCAGAGGAGCCTGCCGGGACAACTGAGCGCTCTACCTGGGATGTCCACCACATTATCTATTACAGTATGGACTGTGCCAAGCACTGTCCATACCGTGTGCTGGCTGAGTGCTCCCAGCCACCCTGGGAGGGGCAGAGTGGTTCTGAGCTGAGCTTCAAAACCCAGCTCTGTGAGTTTGCCCCGTGACTCAGTTTTCCTGTCACATCTGTGAAATGGGGAGAAAACAGCTGCCATGTCTACAACACTTACTGTGCTAAATGCTTTATATACCTCCCCTATGAGGAAGGTGCTCATCCCACAGATAAGGCAAGCGTTTGTCCCAGCCTTGGTTACTAGTCTCAGAGCTCTTTAACCACTACTCGGTAGGTGTGTTGCCACAAATGCCATGAAATTGCTTACCCCCCGGGCCTGCCCCACTTAGTAAGAGCTTAAGAAACGTTACTTAGGGGCGCCTGGGTGGCTCAGTGGTTTGGGCTGCTGCCTTCGGCTCGGGTCATGATCTCGGGGTCCTGGGATCGAGCCCTGCATCGGGCTCTCTGCTCCGCGGGAAGCCTGCTTCCCCCTCTCTCTCTCTCTGCCTGCCTCTCTGCCTGCTTGTGATCTCTCTCTGTCAAATAAATGAATAAAATCTTTAAAAAATTTAAAAAAAAGAAAGAAAGAAACGTTACTTAATGTGGGAACCATAAAATTCCCTTTTCTCAGCATTAGCTTCCGCACTTTAAAGTGGCCTAATCCTTGGCCCTAAAGTCCTCTGTGAGGTTCCAGAGAGCTGGGTAAAGCCCTTGGCAGAGTCAGGCCTGGCCCCAAGGGCGCACTCCCTAAATACAGGCCGACAACCGTGGTTAATAACAGGGGAATGTCAGCGAGGGCCATCGTACCAGAGTAATCCCACAAACTCAGGCCAAAGCCTTGCTAGTCAGTCGCTTACTCCCCAAACACTGCCTGGCAAGTACATTTTGTGCTGGGGACACACGCCTGCGAGCATCACAAAGCCCCTGCCCTCCAGGAGGTCCTGGAACCCATCAGTGGTGGGATCAGCCTGGAGGAGGGCGCAACATCTCACCCGAAACCAGAACGTGCTGCAGGAATGAACAGATAGAGGGCCAGGGGCTCCCCTGAACAGGCACGAGAAGAAGCATTTCAACCCTCAGAACGCTGTCAGACCCTTTAGGGGGCACTAGGTGGGGAGAGAGGGTGAGACACAGGCTGGGAGATTTTAGGGAAGAAAGAGGACATTGGGCTTTGAAGAAGGACATTTCTAGCTCAACTCCGTTGTGGAGTGACTTTGCACACGTTACTCTCTTGATCCCCCGTCTTCATCTAGGAAATAGGATGGAAGCTCCCCACAGAGTTATTATCAAGATGAAGTTTTCAGACAACGTGCGTCGAGCTAACAGCAGAGCCTCCAAAAAAAAAAACAAAAAAAAACAAATGGGAGCTCCCTTCCCTTAGGAGAGCTGGGGTTCATTCAGATCCTAGTTCAGTCCCTGACAATCCATATGGCTTTGGATAAGTTACGGAACTGCTCTGTGCCTCAGTCTCCCCATCTGTAGTAGAACCTACCTCAATGGGTTGTTCTGAAATTCACATGAGTGAATCTACCTAAGAACACTTGGAGCAAATACTAGACTGGCGTTCATTGGTATTTTTGCTCCCCAGGAGAGGCAGACTGTCACCTGGACCCAGAAGGAGAGAACCAGAGGTGAGGAAGGCCAAGAAGGGCATCAAGATTGGGGAAGGGACCCCGGCTCAGGTCATGATCTCAGGGTCCTGGGATCGAGTCCCGTATCGGGCTCTCTGCTCAGCAGGTAGCCTGCTTCTCTCTCTCTCTCTGCTTGCCTCTCCATCTGCTTGTGATCTCTCTCTGTCAAATAAATAAATAAAATCTTAAAAAAAAAAAAAAATCCAAAAAAAAAAAAAAAAAAAGATTGGGGAAGGGACCCTAACATTGATTTTTACTAGCCTCTAACACCGACAAGCTCAACATTTGCTCACTTACAAAAAAACCTCATTCATTTCAAACAGTATTCCATTCACATACTTCATGGTGCAAATTTAAAAAAAGGAAAAGGGTGTGCCGTGACAGCTCGCTCCCACCCCCGTTCCTCAGTCTCTTGCTTATCATCTGAAAGAAATTCTTATGTGTGTAAGGTACAAGTTTATGTATTATTGTACCTACTACCCCCTTTTGCCCAATGAAATAGCATATTCTACTTGCTGCTCTGCACATGGCTTACCCCCCCCCCCCCCCTTTTGCAGGTTGCCTTGTATCCTTTCACTCCCGGCATCCTCAGTCTTGTTCACAGCTACGTAATTTTCCTTTGCTCAGACTCGCTGCTTTCTCCGGTCATTTCTGCCTCCCTCCCTCTGGGGGCAGGGGTGGTGGGCTCCACATGAGAGGTAGAGTTCCCGTGGAGGCCCTGAACCCAGACGCTCCCTGCAGAGCTGTTTCCAGAGCACTCAGCCAAAGCCAGTTCTCAAGGCCTCCCTCAGAGACAGGCTCTGGGCTGGCAGCACCTGCAGGATGGAAGGCTCTTTGGCTCACACCTCTCCCCATCCCACCTCAGCTTGATCACCTCGGGCTTGCGTAGCCCCCAGGTCCCCACTATGGTGGAGGATTCTCGGAAAAGACTTTCCACCAGCACCCTCCCCTTCAAAGCAGGCCAGCCTCTGTCTCCCCAGGAGCCCAACAAAAATTCATTTTTAAAAGAAAAGGCTTTCAGGTCCATGGATATGTTGAGCAAATGCCCCTGGGACAAAGATGCCCCCAAGCAGGTCCGGAGGTCAAGAGCAGGGATCACGGGCACAGAGCTGGGCAGTGGGGTCAGAGGGATTATCCCTGGGGCCTGCGTGGCTCTCACCAGCTTCTGGGCAACCCCAGGAGTCATGGCGCGCAGGTGGGCAGAGCCGGCGTCCAGACTAAGCATGCTCTTGTCCTCTGGCCCTGCCGGGGAGCTCCTCTTGGGCCAGGCCCCCTGCCCGATCCCGTCCAAGCCAGTGATACCGGGGGAGGCCTGGGGATAGGCTGCTCCCTCGGGGGCCCAGTGGCCCCCTCCCTTTTCTCTTCCTGCTTGTTCTAACACTACTCTCCCCCCTCCATCAGTCTGTGGGAAGAATGCCGTGTCCTCTGAACGGGGGCCAAGAGTGACAGGTGGTGGCAGTCCGAGCTGCATGGCCCCTGGTGTAAGAGATCCTCTCCTCCGTCCCCGCCTCCCCTGCCCGCACCCCTGCCCCCGCCTCTGCCCACCCAGGCCAATCCCTTACAACTGCCCCAGGAGTGCTCCTGGGCAGCCGCTGCAAGTCAGGCGGCCACCAGGTTGCCCCTCGCTGCTCCAGGTACCTCTCTCTCCCCTCAATCAGCTGGGCCCTGGCTCCGCTCAGCCAGACAAGAAGAGAATCTGACAGCCTGACACACCTCACTCTTCTTTCTGCAGCTAGAAAGACCTGAGTTAGACAAACAGCAGCACACGCCTCCCTACCTCATGGCGACAGAAAACGGAGCAGTGGAGCTGGGACTCCAGAGCCCACCAACAGGTGCCAAGCTGGGGCAGGAGGCAGAGGGAGGAGCCTGGGAAGGGGTGTTTGACTCAGGGCCGGGCCCATTCCTCAGCGGGAGTTCTGTGCCCCAGGCCTTTTTGTATGGCACACGAAGGACTCAGAAATGAGGATGATCTCTGGGTAAAGTTGGGCTGGGTCGAGGGCCGACATGAAGCCCTCCCCGGAGAGACTGGGGAAATGAGGAGCCTTGTGCAGGGCACTCACACACTTAGGGCAAGCGATGGTGGGGGCATCAAGGTGCATTTGAGGACCCGGAGCCTCCCACGAGGGCGTCCAAGACCCTCAGCAGCCCATGGAATGGCCCCAGAGCCTCAGTGGGATAAACATTCACAAGCTGCTGCCTAGGTGGGGACTTGGGCCCAGAGCTGGTCTCTGGTCAGCCTGGCTGGGGGAGGAGGGAGAATCCTGATTGGGGTCCCACTTCCTTTGCAGACGAGACACCTAAAGGTACAGCAGGTGAAGGACCTCCGGCTACAGAGAAAGAGTCTGGCCCACCCGATCCAAAGAAAGGTCCTGGGCCCCCAGATGAAAAGAAAGAAACTGGCACCTCAGACCCAAAGGGAGAAGCTGGCCCCCCAGATGCAAAGAAAGAACCTGGGACCCCACATCCAAAGAAAGAGCCTGATCCACCCACCACGAAGAAAGACGACAAAGCCGCTGCCCTAAAGAAAGAGGATGGTGCGGTGGGCCAACCCTCAAGCAGCAGCCCGGGGCCCGAGGGAGAAGGCAACCTGGGTGCGGGGCCTGCGGAGGGCAGTGCTGGGCAGCCAGCAGCCCTGCCCCAGCAGACGGCGACAGCCGAGGCCAGCGTCGAGAAGCCCGATGCCAAGCAGGAGGGCCCCAGAGAGCCCAAGGTACACAAGAAGGCAGTGGAGGGCCAAGCAGGGGCCAGGAGGGGCTCGCCCGCTTTTCTGCACAGTCCCAGCTGCCCTGCCGTCATCTCCAGGTGAATGTCTCCCGTCGGGCGGTGGGGAGGGGTCTGAGGCTCTGTCTGCAGCAGATGCATTTAGCTGCTCTGTCTCGACCTCATTGCCACTGTGTTCCGTGCTAGATTGGGTAGTTCTGATGTTTAGCATCTGTCCTGGGCATTGGCTCTCCTACGTTGTGCCCCTGCAGAAACCAGGACTTGGTGATAGTTGACAGACACCTGGAATGTCAAAACAGAGAGGTCCTTGAAGATCTCTTCATGAAGCATCTGGAGGCGAAAGTCTCCCTTACACTTTGAACTTGGTTCTAGCCGAGGGCAGGACTGAGATTTCGGGAGGAAAAGATCTCCGTTCTTCTTACTATAATATGAAACATGGCTAATCATCAGATTGATAGAACATTACTAATGCTTTCCTAACCATAATATAGCACCAGTCTTATGAGGCAATCTGTTAGACGTACCTGAATGCTAATCATGTGAGTGATATTAGCGATATATTGTAAACCATGATACTAGACCTGTATCAGGCTGAATTATGTATTAATATCAATTAATACATTGGTATCACTGATTAATCAGTTGCATTCCCAGTTTGTATGAATCAAGAGCTCCATAATCTAACTGTAGCCACCTCATGATTAACCAAAACAACAATCCTATTAGTAGATATTAATGATGTATTAATGCATCGATTGTCAAGAGAATGACCACAGACATGCCTGGTATTTTTTAAAATTTTAAAATTTTTATTTTTTATAAACATATAATGTATTTTTATCCCCAGGGGTACAGGTCTGTGAATCGCCAGGTTTACACACTTCACAGCACTCACCATAGCACATACCCTCCCCAATGTCCATAACCCCACCCCCCTCTCCCAACCCCCCTCCCCAGCAACCCTCAGTTTGTTTTGTGAGATTAAGAGTCACTTATGGTTTGTCTCCCTCCCAATCCCATCTTGTTTCATTTATTCTTCTCCTACCCCCATAACCCCCCCCATGTCATGCATGTTATTATTAACATCCCTTGATTTCGTATGAAGTGCATTTGGGGTGGCAGTAGGGACAGGGTTTGGGGGGGTGGTTGTATCAGCTCCAGATTGCAGAAGAGGCTTCCCGGAAGCAGAAACAATGCTGTGGTCATTGAAGGCATCACCTCTGGGTTCTCACATTCTAGGCCTGAGGATCTGCCTGCTAAGAAGCCCCTGAGTGATGCATCGGAGCTCATCTTTGAAGGGGTGCCTGTGACCCCCGGCCCCACGGATCCCGGGCCAGCCAAGGTAGCAGAAGGAGGGAAGAACGTCCTGGCAGACAGCCAGAAGGAAGCAGGAGAGAAGGCTCCAGGCCAGGCTGGCCAGGCTAAGGTGCAAGGGGACACCTCGAGGGGGATCGAGTTCCAGGCTGTTCCCTCGGAGAAATCGGAGGTGGGGCAGGCCCTCTGTCTCACAGCCAGGGAGGAGGACTGCTTCCAGATTTTGGGTAGGCCAGGGGCAGGTGGGAGCTGGGGAGGGAAGGGGGCTCCCCAGGTATCCCCATGTCTCCCTGTTTAGAGGACTGTGCTGGCTCTGAGCCATGCACAACTCTAAGAAGTATAAGTTCCTAGTCCCTTTTGATAGATGGGGAAATGGAGGCTCAGGGAAAGAGAAATGGAGTGAGTTCCCCAAATCCACAGCTAGGACAGGATTTGAACCTGTCCAAATAGACCCACTTCAGAGTTCACTGTTGACTTACTTCTACTTTGCCTATAAAGGGGTTTTGAAAAAAAAAAAATCAGACAGGTTTTGGAGGAGCACTAACTCTCTAGACAGTGGAATTTGAAGTCAGTCTGTAGAAGGGCTCAAAGGCCAGGCTTTGGTAGTTAAAGGGCATCCTGGAGTGGGTGGCGAGCCATAGAAGGTTCATGAGCTGAGGAGCACAGGTGCCTGTATGGGAGCAGTGACAAAGGAAGCCGGGCACGTGAGATGGGGCAGGACCGTGGAGTGGCCTTAACTGGTGATCAGACAAGGGGCTGGGTGGTTTGGTGATTTATCCAGCGGGCAGCAGGAGCCACCAAGCATGAGAAAGCTTGGGGATCAAGTGCATAGGGAAAAGGTCTGGGTGGGGGTGCGGCAGGGCTGGGGGTGGGGTGAGATGGGGTCAGAAGAGCCCAGAGTGTCCTGACACCCCCCTCCTCCAGACTGAGGTGCCCTGGAAGCCCAGCCAGCCTGCCCGGTCAGCGGCACAGTGCCACCCAGACAGGGTGGGAGGGCCTGGCGGCTGGGCGGCAGCCAGGAGCCTTGCCTCCTCCCCCAGGCAGCAGCAGAGACTTTTGCCCCGCCCCCTCCAGAAATCACATCCTTGGGGTGACGGGACCTGAACAACCTCCGAGGGCTGTCAGATTTATCACCAGCCCTGCTTCCCTGCTGCCTCTTGCTATTTATAAAGAGGTTTCCATTCCCGATGACTCAGCCTGCGAGCCGCCAGGGCCCGCTGTTCCCCGTGGTTGCCGCTAGGTGGCAGCCTCTCCCTACCAAACATCTCGGGTCCCGGTCTCCTCCCCTGCCCCCCCCCCCCGCCCCCGCCCTTGGGCCTTGCCCAGGTTGGGCAGCCATTCCAGAGAACAGGCCAGCTTGTGGTGTAATTGGAGGGGATGGTAGGCAGATCCTGTCACCTACCCCATCATTCAGGCATCACATTCCACCATTATCCTGCCCCCCTCCCCTCCTTTTTTTTTTTTCTTTAATGGAAATGCAGAAAGCTTGGGATGGAGACTTCACATGTATCATGTGGGAGGGTCTGAGAAGTCCAATCAGCTGTCCCCATTGTTGTGCCAGGAGACGCTGAGCCCCCTCTGACAGAGTCCCAAGGCCATTTTGTGTGTTGGTGGCAGAGCTGGAACTGGAAACTGGGCCCCCTAGCCCCTATCCTGGAGCCAGCTGTCCCCCAGGTATCACTTGGTGAACTTCCCTGGATGGGCCCCCGGCCAGGCAGGAGGGCGTGGTGCTGGGGCGCCTCGTCCCCTGCCCCTGGCACTGACTGTGATGGCCCTGCTCTCTCTTCACAGATGACTGTCCGCCTCCCCCAGCCCCCTTTCCCCACCGCATCGTGGAGCTGAGGCCCGGGAATGTCAACAGTCAATTCAGCCTGAACTCCAAGGAGGCTCTGGGCGGGTGAGATCTGGGACCCGAGCCCCTGGCGTGTAGGCAGGACAGCGTCAAGCCCCAGGGCCTCACCTCTTTCTTGTGCAAGGCCCAGACACACCCCAACTGGACACCATCTACGTGGACACAATTACTTCTGCATGGTTACTTACTCCCTTGTACGCAAGCTGTCACACGGGATGATTCGCACTCATGACTCTGTCTCTCACACAGACGCACCGCTCATCGTTCAGTATTTCCCGTAGGAAACCAACAGCATTTTCCCATCTGTTTCAGTTTCATGCACCACCCAGATCCCCTCAAAGTGTTTCAAAAAAGCCCTCCAGGTGCCTTCCCCTGGGACCCAGAGCCCTAAGGCCCATGCTTACTACAAGGCTGTGAGCTGTCAGGGGCCTGCCTGTGGATGAGTCTACCCGTCCTGTGGCCATGGTTGGTGTGGTTCAGCCACTGTTCCTGCCATAGAGCTCCTGACTTAGACCGGAGCAGGTGTCCCAGCTCACAGAGGGGGACCCAGACAGGAGCAGACTACAGGCCCCCTACTTCAGCCCTGGGCCCCTGGGAACCCCCTCACTCCCAAACTCTTCTCTCCTCAGTGGCAAGTTTGGAGCAGTCTGTACCTGCACAGAGAAAGCCACAGGCCTCAAGTTGGCAGCCAAGGTCATCAAGAAGCAGACACCCAAAGACAAGGTAGTAGGGGCTGGGGGGCAGTAGGGTTACACGGGAAGGAGAGGGAGTTCTTTGAGTGGGTACCTCTTACCTCCCTCTGCCCATATGTCTGCACCAGGGGCTTGGTGTGTGAACCTTGATGCTCTGAGGATGTCACTCAGATAGACAGATGGACAGACGGACAACCCTGTCACAGGGACCTGAAGCCCCCACCCATAAACAAGACACCTCAGTTGGTGAACTTATCCTTGGAAATTCCCCTTCTAGGCTCAGGACGTTCCTGCCTTCTGTTTGGTTCAATCCAGAAAACACTGATGAGCACAGGCTCTGGGCCAGGCAGGCCCTGCGCTGGGCACAGTGTGTAGGGGTTGGGCAGGTGTCCCAAAATGAAGTGAATATGGTTTCTGCCCTCAGGGGGTGCCCAGGTAATCAGGCCTGGTCTAGAGCTGTGCCTCCACACTTGGCCTGGGCCTAGTTCAGAGGAGGCCGAGGGCAGTGCTTGTTCAAGGTGCGGTGACCCAGGTGCCCCTGGAGTCAGCTCTTGATGAATGAATTAGTGAGTACTTTTTCTGGGCCGTTCGCTGCCCTAGGGGCTCGTGAAGGGGCAGTGAATTGTCGGAGTCCCTGCCTGCCCGGGGCCGACACGCTCAAGACGGGGGCAGAGAGCTCAGCACGACGCACACAGGAAGGGTGACGTCAGGACCTGAGCCGTGCCAGGAAGCAGAATAGAGCCAGGGAGGGTACAGAGAGCATGGGGGCCGATGGGAGCCTCGAGGATAGGGTGGTGAGGTCAGCCCTGTCTGAGGAAGTGAGATGTGAATGAAGGAGCAGCATCATGGGCAAAATGGAAAAATTGGTGCAGTGATGTGATGCTCGGCGCTAAGGGGATGGGCAGGGGTGAGAGGCCCGATCTGTAGCATTTGGCAATTCCCCTGGTATCCACATTCCTACCACGGCTGACTTCAAGCTACCGCTGTGACAGCTGGCATTCACCCTTTCTCAAAATGACAAATAAAGGCAGCTCAGGTCAGGAAGACAGTGGTGGTGGAGCTGGTGAGAAGTTCCTGGATTTGAACTCTACAGGGATTTCCCAAGCCTGGATATGGGAATGGGAGGAATCTGGGACGGCTCCTGGCTTGGGGTCCTACACACCTGGGCGAGGGGGCAGGCCCTCTTGCCAACAGGCAAGCTGAGGACAGCTCAGCGGTGGGGTGGAAGCCGTGGCAAGGGTTTCATGTGGACCTGAGAGATGCAGGAAGTGTCTTAGCCGTCCGAGGGGAATGGCCAATAGGCCATGGGAGCTGTGGGTGCCTGCAGTTCAAGGGTGTGCTCAGAGGTGGACATGTGTATTTGGGAATCAGTCACCTTCGCAGGGATCGGCCACGTCCTGGGACTTGAGGAGAAAGCCCAGGGAGAGAGTGCAGTCGGGAGAGCAGTGAGTGGAGGACTGGCCCTCGGGCACCCCAGTATCCAGTCGGGAAGAGAAGGGAAGAACTGGCCAAGGAACAGTGTCCTGGCCAGAATGACCAGGGTACAAGGACACGGGCTCCAGGTGGGGAGAGATGGGAGACAGAGAGGCCGGCAAGGAGGGGGCCCAGCGGGGGGGTCCTGGCCGGGCCTGACGGGTCCGATCCAGGGCAGAGGTACAGAGGGGGCAGGGCAGGGAGCAGGGACACTCAGCTGGTGGCCCTGGCTTCCCCGGTGCCCAGGAAATGGTGATGCTCGAGATCGAGGTGATGAACCAGCTAAACCACCGCAACCTGATTCAGTTGTACGCGGCCATCGAGACGTCGCACGAGATAGTCCTGTTCATGGAGTAGTGAGTGCTGGCCGTGGGGCAGGGGGCCGGGTGGGGGTGCCAGCCAGCCCGGAAGCAAGCCTGCAGAGGGGTCTGTGCACACAGCATCGAGGGCGGCGAGCTCTTCGAAAGGATCGTGGATGAGGACTATCATCTGACCGAGGTGGACACCATGGTCTTTGTCAGGCAGATCTGCGACGGCATTCTCTTCATGCACAAGATGCGGGTCCTGCACCTGGACCTCAAGGTACTGGGGCCTCCCGGGGGGGCTCAGGAGTGGTCCCGCCTCCCTCCCATCCGGCCTCTCCCTCCCTCTATCCTTCTAGCTGCAGATCCCAAAGGGTATATTGAGACTTCCCGAAGTACCAGGAGCCAGGGATCCAACAGAGAGGAAACAAGACTTGGTCCCAGCTCTCAGGGACTTGTAGCGGAGTCCTGAGCACATGCCCTCTGTCCTGGGAGCCCCAAGCCCGGCATCTCACGCCTACAGCTCGCTAAGGGTTGCTTAAGTGGGGCTGGCCCCTCCCAGGCGCTCTGAGCGTTGGTTCCTGTGTCCCGCAAGGAGCTGTCGGGGGCCTACTTCACGTCAGGCAGTGCTCGAGGTGCTGGAGACCCAGCAATGAGCAAAGTAGACGAAGATGCCTGCCCTTGAGGAACTTAGGTTCTAGAAGAGGAGTCTGGAAAACAAAGCCGTGTGATATAGCAGCAACCTACGTGAGCTAGGCACTAGGAAAATCGTTCCATGAAAGAGTATTTCTGTCCCTCCTCTGACCTTGCTCGGTGCCTTGCACGGAGCCCGTCAGGGAGAGCCCGAAGGCCTTACACATTCGGTCCATCTTACGCATAAGGTGGCAGCTGCCTGGGGTGGGCAGCCAGCCGCCCTATGGGGTAGGTGGGAGCAGCGGCAGTGTGGGGGGCTCATGCCTCCAGGACGGTGGCCGGGCCAGTGGTGAAGCCGCAGTCTGGACACTGAGGGGGGGGTTACCACCCACTGGCCTCCTGGCTAGTACTTGGGTTCATTCCTCTGATAAATGGGTATCACACTCCTCTGCTGTGCTCAGCCACCCCCTCTGTGGCTGCACGCTGTGCTGGGCACGGGTGTCACTGTAGGGATGACGAAGGACACACCCTGTCCCCTGGAGCCTCCAGGTCAGTGGCAGAAACAGGCATTCCTACAATAGGTCCTCTTAAACCACGATGAGTGTGATGAGAAGCCCGTGAGAGGAATGGGGAGACAGACAAGGTGAACTTGAAGAAGTGGGCAAGGGCTGGAACCTTGGGGCGGAAGCAGGCCCCGGGGCTGGCCCACGCCGGCTCTGTGCTGGCTCCGGGTCGGAGCTGTTCGGGGCGTATGCCTTCTGACGGCCCACGGGCCAGGTGTGCAGGTAGCATCCCCACGGACACATGAGGAAGCCAGGAGGGTAAAGAGAGGGGTTTCCATGGGACAGCTTCACGGCAGGGAATCTAGGAGTCCGTTGTCATGACCAAGGGCAGAGGCGGTGGGGGCTGGCACCAGTGGCCACGGCAGAGGGAAGGGAGGTGGCCAGACGATGGGTACGTTCTGAAAATGGGGCCAACCTGATTTGCTGATGTGGGAGGGGGTAGGAGACAGGGAAAGGAAAGTGTAGGGTGACTCCAGAGATTCTAGACGGAGCTGGTATCTGCCCACAGTGTTGGAAGCTTGCCATTGGCCTGTGAAAGCCAGAGCAGGGTCCCCAGTTAAAACACAGCGTCCTGGGTAGAAGCTGTCTTAAGCCTCTTTATTCTAAAATGTGTTTTTTCAGGATAGCAATACATTTCTCAACAAAAAAGGTCTTATGGTCAAGGAAGTTGGGTGAACTATGGCCGTAAGACCCTTCCCAGGGCTCCTCAGGAAGTCTTGTGTCCTCCAGAAGGAGGCCTGAGTCTGTCTCGTTCCCCCAGAGGGACCTTTCTGGGGCCCAGCACCCGGCTCAGGGGACAGTAGCGACACACACCAGGTGCCGTGTGGCCACGTAGCTAGGGTTTCTGGGGTTTTGGGAGGTGCTGAAGATTAGGAAGGCAGGCTTGTTGTGCAAAGTCTCCTGCCTTTTAACCATGGTTAACTACTTAAAATGCTTCTGCCTTGCAACATCAGATTAGTCCTGTGTCCCTGTGTTACCTGGAGGCCCAAAGCAGGAAGGGACTGGCCTCTCAGGAACGTCATTCTCAAACTGACCTGTGACTCCTGGATTCCCAGGAGTCTGGACTGAGTCCTTACTCAGTTAGACACCAGTGGGAGGAACAAGGAGCCAGGAGAGGACGATTCCTACCCTCTCAGGGCGTCAGGGTCCTCGTCTGTGCCTGGAGCAGGCAGGTCTGGGGGTCTCTGAAAGGCTGCCCAGAGAGCCTGGGACTTGGGTGGACCTGGGTGGGGAGGCAGAGTGAGTTGGGTCAGAGGTCAATCTGGGCCACCCCCTTCTCCTCAGCCAGAGAACATCCTGTGCGTCAACACCACGGGCCATTTGGTGAAGATCATTGATTTTGGCCTGGCACGGAGGTACCCTGTCGGTGGGTGGGGAGGGCAGGGCAAGCCTCTGAGGTGGGCGGGGGACAGGGGAGGTGCAGAGGGTGTGGTGAACGGGCTGGGGGTTGCGCTCTGAGCTCTTGCTCTCGCCCTCAGGTATAATCCCAATGAGAAGCTAAAGGTGAATTTTGGGACCCCAGAGTTTCTGTCACCTGAGGTGGTGAATTATGACCAAATCTCTGATAAGACAGACATGTGGAGTATGGGGGTCATCACCTATATGCTGTGAGTCCTGAGGGAATATGGCATCTCTGTGGTGGGGACACATGGGGGGGGCAGCCGAGACCAAAATTGGACTTGGGGTCCTGGTGAGGTGGGTTCCATGCCCCTGCTCCCTCAATCAGGGTTTTGCTGGGAGAGGGCATGCTGAGGAGAGCCAGGAAAGGGGAACTTTGTACCCATTTTGTAGATGGAGAAGTGAAGGGCCCTGAAGGCATAGTGTCCTAGTCAGTGTTCCTAGACAGCAGATCCTTGATGATCTGGTTGGGGGCAGAGGAGCAGCAGACATTTTTGTTCCCTTTTCATCCCTCTTCTTCACTGTAACCCTGGGAAGCTGCCCATTTTACAGATGAGAAGAGTGAGGCTCAGATAGGGGAAGTGACTTGCCTAAGGTCACCCAACCAGAATCAAACCCAGGTCTGTCCCACTCAAGAGCCTGGGGGTCTTTTCAGCACATGGTGCTGCCTCCTAGAATCTGCCTCCATCCCTTGAAGCCCCAGAGGTGACACAGTGTCTCTAATCTCACCTCCCTGCCTCCTGACATCCTCCCTCTCCAGGCTGAGCGGCCTCTCCCCCTTCCTGGGAGACGATGACACAGAGACCCTAAACAATGTTCTCTCTGCCAACTGGTACTTTGATGAGGAAACCTTTGAGGCCGTGTCTGATGAGGCCAAAGACTTTGTCTCCAACCTCATTGTCAAGGACCAGAGGTGAGGCTCACTTGAGGACACAGACCCCATGTGTGCAACTCCAGTGTGTGTGTGTGTGTGTGTGTGTGTGTGATTGTGCAGGTGTGTGCTGGCAGGGCAGGAAGAAGGCCGGGGCCCTCTGCGTTCTGGTGCTTCCCAGGCATGCTGCCCGCCCTCACCACACTGCCCCCTCCCACAGGGCCCGGATGAGCGCTGCCCAGTGCCTCGCCCACCCCTGGCTCAACAATCTGGCAGAGAAAGCCAAGCGCTGTAACCGACGCCTTAAGTCCCAGATCTTGCTTAAGAAATACCTCATGAAGAGGCGCTGGAAGGTACCACTGGATGGGGTGGGGTGGCGGGAGGGGCTGCCGGCAGGAAGAGCTCCTGGCAGATCCCAGGCCCCACTAGCCCTGCATTGGCAGTTCCTATGGACCAGGCCTAGCCCTGTCTGGAAAACAGGGTTGGCTTTTCTCTTTGTCCTGGGCTGGTTCCTGTCCTGGATCGGTGACCCTCCACCCTGGGGAGGGGTGTCCGTTTGAGGCTCAGGCACAGGGAAAGATCTCTGACCCCATCACTGGCCCTTTCCCTTCATTTTACAAATATTTATTGAGCATCTATTCCTCCTAGGCACTGGGAGTGTACAAAAGAGACAAGGATTTTAGTCTTTGTGGACTTACTTTGGATAGAGGGTAGGGAGTTATGGAAAAGGGTTAAGGAAGTGCTCTGGAAAGAAATAAGCATGGTCAGGAGTGCCAGGAGAGAGGTTGCACTTCTAAATAGGGTGGTCAGGAAGGGCCCACTGAGAAAGAACATGTGAACAAAAAACCTGAAGGAGATGAGGAGTGAGCCATGCTGGTAGTGGAGGGAGAGTGTTCCAGGAAGAGGCAACAGCCTGTGCAAAGGCCCTGAGGCACAAGCACGGTTGGCCAAATATGACGAAAAAGTAGGAGGCCAGTAAGGCTGGAGTGGGATGGGCAAGGGGTGAAGGGAGATGAAGTCAGAGAGGAATGGGAGGCAGGGGGTGGAGGGACTTGTTGGCCAGGGCAAGGGGCTTGCGTTTTAGTTGGAGCGAAATAGGAACCATTGGAGCATCTAGAGCAGAGAGGTGCTCAGGTCTGGCTGCCCTACCTGTGGAATGAAGGAAGGAGTCCTGAAGCCATGGTGTCATAGCACCTCCTGTGGCCATTTTGGGCACTGCACCCTCCCCAGCATCTGGCCCTTGGAGAATGAAGGAGAGCTTAGGAGGCGCTCAGCTGCGCCAGTTTTTCTGCGCCCCGAGGCTGACCGGGATCCTTCTTCCTCCTTCCTCAGAAAAACTTCATTGCTGTCAGTGCTGCGAACCGCTTCAAGAAGATCAGCAGCTCAGGAGCACTCATGGCTCTGGGGGTCTGAGCCCCAGGAGCGGCTGAAGCCTGGACGCAGCCGCACAGCGGCCAGGGCTGAGGCCACACAGCCCAGAAGGCCAGAGCAGACGTGCCAGATCCCCAGGGTGGGCTGGCTAGGACAAGGCTGCGCCAGGCTGGGAGGCTCGGGGCTCCCCATGACCCCGCACAGCGACTGCTTCCCCGACATGAGCCGCCTCAGATGTGGCCTGAATCGATCCTGCTAATGCCTCCCCAGACAGAGCTCCCGGCCCATCAGCCACAGCCCAGATGCCACAGGCCCTTGTTCCCTCCCCGGCTCCCCCTTTTGGAAATTGCTGCCCTGGTGACTCCTGCTTGGCCTCACCTGGGGCATCCCTGGCTTGGGCTTGCTCCTAGCTGGAACGGGAAGACTGGGGGTCCCAGCATGTGGGGCTTCTGCGGTTGTGGATGGGAGGCCCTTGCTGGGGCAGGAAGGCAGCAAGGCCAGTTCCTGAGGCCCAGCTGCCAGGGGAGACAGAGCAGGCTTTGTGAAAGAGGACCTCCATGCCCCCGCCCGCCTCCCCACTCCCAACAGATAAGGCCTAGCACACACCAGCTGGCCCGGCCGGCCCCCCCGCCCACCTTCCTGACGACCACCAACACACAGGAACTCGGTGTGAGAGAAGGACGCCCAGCCCAGGCCTGGCGGAGGGGGCGGGGAGAGGCCTGGGGGACAAGGAGACCACCCCCGAGCTTGCCTGAGGGCCAGGCGGGCCCAGCCCAGCCACAGTGGGCCCTCATCCTCAGGGTCACTCATGGCCTCAAATCATGGGGTCAGCAGACCCCGGAGGAGTGGGAAAGCCATCGTCCCCCACCTGCTCTCAGCTTGTGCCTTGTAAATAAATGTACAGGTTGGATGTGGCTTTCTTTCGCTTATGTGCATGTGGACTTGGATGAGGTCAGAGGAAACCACTGTTCCCCTGAGCACTGCTGGGGGCTGGACGCTCCGGGGGGGAGCTGAACTTCAGGGTGCAGCATGGTAGCTCCCGGTGTGGCCTAAGGAGCCAGGCTGCCCAGCCCAGGATCTGGGCAAATGGCTTCCCCGCTTTGAGCCTCAGTTTATTCATCCGTCACAGCACCTTCCAACATGCATAGGGTGCTTACCGGGTAGAAGGTTCCCTTTAAGTGCCTTTGTGGGTATTAACTCATTTTTCTCTAGCAGCCAGCTTATGAGGTGGACGTTATTATTATTTCTATTTTTTAAAAGATTTTATTTATTTATTTATTTGACAGACAGAGATCACAAGTAGGCAGAGAGGCAGGCAGAGAGAGAGAGGAGGAAGCAGGCTCCCTGCTGAGCAGAGAGCCCCATGTGGAGCTCCATCCCAGGACCCTGGGATCATGACCTGAGCAGAAGGCAGAGGCTTTAATCCACTGAACCATTCAGGTGCCCCTGTTATTCCTATTTTACAGGGGGGAAAACTGAGGCTTAGAGAGGGGAAGGAACTTGAAGGCTATTCAACCAGGCAGAAGCTGGAGCTTGAACTCTTGTCTCCCAGGGCAAGGCCCTGCGCACGAGCCCACCTGGCTTCTCAGCAGAACAAGGTGTCGGCAAGATGGCAGAGCCCCCAGGTAGAGCCAGGGGTTCGGGCAGGCCTGTGGCACCTTTGCCGGACCTGCAGGGATGGGGAGGGTCTCCCCCAGAGGCCTTGGGGAGAGAGCTGTTCTCCCCTCTTTCACACGGGCCACAGCGGGCTCTGGCCCAGACTCCATCTGCTGGAGACGTCAGCCAGAGGGTGGGAAAGCCTGACCGGAGAGGGCACAGCCTTTCTGGCTATGAGGACAACTGAGTCAGAATCGGGACTGGCCTCAGTGGGGCAGCTGGTTGGCCTGCTTGGGGAGAAGGGGTTCTAGCGGCCGTGACAGCAGTCGCATGCATTGAGGGCAGCTGGGTACCAGCCCCGCTCCGGCTCCTCGTGGTCACGATCACCGGGGCTGCTCACGGTGATCCTGCCCGACAGATGGGCTGTTAGGTCCATTTCTCAGATGGGGAAATCAAGCTTCAGGGAGGTTAAGCCACTTGCTTAGGCACGTACAGCTAGTTACTGGCAGAGCCAGGACCGGTACCCAGACAGTATGGGTCCAGAGCCCCCGCTCTTGACTGCTGCACTGCCTGCCTCTTGAGAAATCCTGGACCTGACCACAGACCAAGACACTGATCATCCCTACCTCCCCTGACTCCATGAATATAGGCCTGGAGGGTAAGGCCAGGGTTGTCACTCCTGCCTGTGTCCCGTACCTGCAGATGGGTTCAGCCTCCCACTGCAGCAGGTGCCACGTGGGGTGGGGGGGGGGCTGGCTTTGGGGTCTAAGCCTGGGAGGGGGTGTTTTACACTCCTGGGGAACCTGACTGGGGTTCTTCATGGGACATGTGCTTGCAGAACAGACCCCCGGGGCTGTGGATCCCTGCCTGCCCGCCCGCTCGCCACCTGCCAGCTGGGCCAGGCCTGTGGTTTCCTCTGAGTTCTCTCAGTGTTGCTGGCCCCCACCCAGGCTAAGCCTCGGCCACACAGCGTGATGATGAGGGATGAGTCACAGCCGTGGGGCGGGGTGGGGGGTGGTGAGGAAATGAGGTCCAGCCGCAGCAGAGATCCAGGGCCTGGATCCAGCTGGGGAAACCGAGGCCAAAACCAAGAAGGTCCCTCAGCAGAGAACAACAGCTGGGACTAGAACCCAGGACCCCTGACTCTCAGCACAGGTCTCAGTTTCCTGCTCTATAATATGCAAATGACAATCTGGGCTCTGCTCTCCACTGGCACTCCTAGGCCATCGTGACAGTCACAAGATGGGACAGGGTGCGCATTCACCCTATTTCACAGATGAGGAAACAGGTTCAGAAAGGGAAGGGAATCTGCCCGAGGCCACACAGCAAATTAACATTTCCTAGGAAGGAAGGCCACCCAGAACCATGGAACAGGGCTGATCATTGCTTCAGTCCTTATTACCTCCCTGGAGCACAGCTTGGAAAGCTCTTTTTGATTTTTCAGGGGCCTCCTCTGGCCTCCCCTGGTCCCTGGAGGTAAAGGATATAGACTCAACAATATGGGTGAGGTGGAGGTTCAGAGAGATTTTTGTTCCCTTCAAGAGCCACAGAGCACACGCAGGAAAAAGTCACGGCCACAACCCCCCAAGGTGGGGTTGAGTTTCTGCCTCTCCGCAAGCCTGAGTCCCAGCCCCATTACCATCATTCCTAGAACAGCCATCCCTGGTGACCTCGCAGGATAAACCTTTTCACCCTAGGAGCCATCCTGATGGAGGGAGTGAATCCATGGCCCTTTGGGGCCTGCCAGCTGGGGCCGGAGCCAGGCCCAAGGCTCTGGGCTGTGGTTCTTCAAGTCCCGGGTACCAGGCTGGGAATATCCCCCATCCCTTGCCCACCACAGTGTTGCCTGCCCACCACAGTGCCTGCTTGTGGGCCCCTTCTGCATGGTGCGCATTACAATGATGACCCTGCCACCTTGCCTACAAGGTGCACTGCATCTCACGGGGCTGGCTCCACCAGCTTCCCCTGCCCGGTGTCCTGGGTAACCCCTTGTGGGCTAAGAAGGGTTAACGCCCTCAATGGGACAGCTCCTCCCGGCTGATTCCAGCCCAGAAAGCGTTCCTCCAAGACTATTTCCTGCCTCTGGGCCTTGGCCAGGCTCGCAGTGACCACCCCCAGGGGTCTGAGGCCGCATCTGGTTTGGATTACACCAGGCTTGGTGACGCTGCCTCTTCCTGTCTGTGTCCAGTGGCCTTGAATTCCACTGGCCACCTTGGACCCAACAGAGCAGTGGTGGGAAGAGATTCAGCCAGGGACGGGGCTGCCCGAGGGTGTCCAGCAGCCAGGGCTGTCCTGAAGGATGGGTCTACCCACACCTAGCTCCTGTTCGCGCGGCTGTCCACGCACCTGTTCTTTTCCGCACGTTAATAGCTGTTGTTTACCGAGCACGGGGCATTGTAGCAAGTGATTTCCACTTATGAACTCATTTTATCCCCACCCTAAGAGTGGTTATTTTTGTTAGGTATTTCATTAAGCTGAGGAAGCTGAGGCTCAGGGGGTTTATGGACAAGTCCCGGAGTCCCCAGCCAGCAAATGGCGGAGTCACAACTCAAAGCAGGTGCTGTGACTCTGGACACCACCAATCATGGCACAGCTATTTGTCGAGTTCCTCCTGCTCTGGGCCTGGCCCGAAGCTAGGACCCAGAGGTGAATGAGTCATGGTCCCCGCCCTCAAGGAGCTCATACCCTCTGGAACCCCACTGGCTGGGAGCTTGGGGGTTAGGGTGAAGCTGGAGGGACTGGGAAGGAGACTCGAACTCCGTAATCTCTTTTCTCTGGTGGCAGGAAGTGACGTCGAAGCTGAGAGCCATGAGGGGCGGGCCTTTTCCAGATGGAGTGAGGATGGCGGTCCAGACAGAGGGGATAGTATGTCCAAAGGCTGGTAGCTAAGAGCAAAGTTGACTTGGAGTCTCCATGATGAAGTAGGAAATAAGTCTGGCAAAGTTGGCAGGGGCCTCAAATGCCAGCCTGAATCGGAGCAGTAGGGAGACATGGAGGGGTTTTGAGCAAAGGAGGCATATGGCCAGATCTGTGGTTCACGAGGAGCGGTTGAAAGAAGTGGGGGGAACAGGAGGGAGATGCAGGTCTCATGTGTCTCTAGGGGGACAGGCTGATGACAGAGACTGGGATCAGGTTACACAGAATGGGGTTCAAATCTACTTATTTGCCCTCTCTGAGCCTCAGTTTCCTGCCTGTAAAATGGGGGGTTAATAATCCTACCTGCCTCCTGGGAACCATGCATCACATGAGGGATGTGGACAGAGCAGCTGTTTCTTCCACAACTATGTCTCCAGACCCTACTGTGTTCCAGACAGTGTTCTAGGTGCTGGGGGGCAAGCAGCCAGGAGACAAAAGTCTCTGGCCTTGTGGAGCTTTCTTTGAGGTGGGAGAACTTTGACCTGGGCAGCAGTGAATTTAGAATGCGTTGGTGGGGTGGGTGGGGGCAGAGTCTGGGAGGGTTTCTCCCAGGACAGATTTTGAACAGAGATCAAAGGGTTCCCTGGGGATTATTAGTAGAAGGTTGTTCTAGGAGGAAGGAAGCACAGTGCAAAGGCGATTTGGAGTGAGGCTAGGGTTAGCAGGGACGTAGCCTGACAGTCCAGGCTCCTAACTTGGTCTTTTGCTCTGAGTGGGCTGCTGCTGAGCCCCTGGTGGCTTCTCTGAGATTTCCTCCATGGTGAAGGGATGAACGGGAGGCTGACCATCAGTCCTGATGTCCACTCAGCAAACCTTTATCAAGGGCCTTCTGTGTGCTAGTCGCTGGATTAGGGAAGCAGATACAATGAAAAAGGCAGACCAGCCTCTGTTCCCTGAAGCTTATAGTCTAAGGCAGAAACACAATAAAAAGTGAACACACCTAGGAAATCATAATCCCACATTGCAACAGGTACCTGGTGGAGAAGACAAATCTGAAAGCATCTAATCAGATAAGGGGCTGAGGGGAGGCTCTCTGAGCAGGCAATATTTAACTTGGCCTCTTCGTGTTGTGAAGTCAGCCAGTGGGGAGGGAGCATTCCGGGTGGAGGGGAGAGCAAGTGCAAAGACCCAGAGGTAGAAACAGCACTCACCAGGGAATTGGCTGTCTTTGAGGGCCTCTCATTTGTATCCAAGACAGATCAGGGCTCCTTGTGGGCAGTGGTCAGGAGGAGGCAGCCGTGGCCTTTCCAGAGGCCACCGGGAAGGATTTGGGCTGTATAACTAAATGGGCCTCCCCCACCTGTTTTTAGCCTGGAACCACTTCCTTTGGCTTTACCAGCTGCCTCCCCATCACCACCCAGTTACCAGTGGGGGAGGAACAGAGATCAGGCACCTCCTGCTGTGTGAGGACAGAGGTTTACCACATGCAAAGGAAGGGGCAGAGGGATGGGGCTGAGGGTCCCAGGCCCCCCAGTGGGGCTGTCTTATGTTCTGATTTCTTTCTTGTTGGCTGACTTGGACACACTGTGTGTGGGATTAGGTTTCCCACACATGGGTCCTGGGGGTTGAAAATATTACTCCCCATTTTATAGATGAAGAAAGTGATCCTCAGAGAGGTGAGTCTACTTGCTCAAAGTCACACAGCAAAGAAGTGGAGATGCTGGTAATTGAGCCCCAAGCCTGTCTCTGTAACAGTCTTCCCTTCCCCTCTATCCTCCCCTCCCCCAACCTCCGACCTCCGCAAGAGCCGGACCTTCCCCTGGGGGGTAGATCAGACTAAGGCGACCTGCCCCTGGGACCCAACTTTTTAAAAAATTTAAACAAATTGTGGTTTCCTTGTGCCAGCCTGGGTTCTAAGCACTTTGCAAATAGTAACTCCTGTCATCCTCCCAACAGCCCCAAAGGAGTGTGAACTATTAGTGTCCATATGTTATAATGAGGAAAACCAGAGAGGGGAAGCAACTTGCCCAAGACTGCACAGCTGGGGAGGGACGGAGCTAGGATCCCAACCTAGGCAGTTAAGCTCCAGAGCTCCTCAGTTTAGTCCTGTACCTACTGCCTCTGGCAGCCTGGCCCTTGGGGGTGATGGGAATCATCCAGGTGTCGTGGGGACAGGATGTTTTGGCTGAGGACTGGATTGCTAGGTTCTATTTACTCCCTGCAGGCAGACATGGGAGGCTGGCTGACCCAACCTTCTTCTTCATCATCGCTGTGGCCGCCTCAGAGTGGCCCACCCTCATCAGGACAGGGTCTCCAGGCCCTGGGCTGAGACACTGTCTGGGTGTGGGGAGTGTCCAGAGCTCTGGGCGGTGGAATGCCATAAACTGGGGAAGGAAGCGGGTGGGCGGGAGAGTCGTGTTGGGAGATAAGATGTGGAGGGTGGGGGAGTCTGAGGAAGGCCCAGCCCTGTGGGTGGGGGAGGCCTCCCTGGGGGCAGGGAGAGCAGAGACCAGAGGACCAGCAGGTGAAGAACTTCCTGACTGTACTTCAGAGCTGCCAGGCTTGGGCGGGAAGGGGCCTCCTCTGGAGGCAGCGGGCTCCCCTTTCCGGGAACCTCGTATGACTTGGTACTTGGTGTAGAGGGGATTCAGAAATCAGGCAGGAGACGCCCTTTCAGTGCTAATATTCCAAGAATCTAAGCTGCTGTGATTAAAAATTCTGGAATATTCTTTAATACTCCTGATTCTACCATGTTAGAATTTGATTGAGCCTAACTCTGAAAGGCAACTTGGCACCCTTTTCCACTCTAACCTGCTGGGGACAAAGTGGAGGGGCTGTAATCCCCTCCTGGAGACAGACAAGCCTCCAGGGAGGAGGATCCCTGAGGCAGAGTCAGATGGGGCAGCCCCAGTCCTGGAAGAGCTGTACAGTTAAGGCGGTAGAGCGGTTACCTGCTCCTGCTTTGCTGTGTGACCTTGGACACCTCGCTTGCCTTCTCTGGCCTCGGTCTGTCAATCTGTGCTGAGGTACTCTCTCTGGGTCAGCCCACGTTAGGCATTCTGAATCTCTGCTAAGCACTGTCCACCCCAGGTGGGGGTGGATGGGCAGGAGCCACAGGGCGTCTGTTGGTCATGGAAAGAATGTGAGGGCAGGAGGCCCAGTGGGTGGGGTCCCCTGGCTGGGCAGCAAGCAGAGGGCAACATGAGATCATGGTGTCTGGGCCTCCTGGTCCAGCACCCCCGGGAATGGGATCCCCTCCAGGCAGTCCCCCATGTCAGACCCTCCCCTGGGACCCAGACTCAGAGTCAGGCTGCCCTTTTCCCAACCCCTGCTGGGCAAAGGGAGTGAAATCAGGGCCCAGAGAGATGGGCCGCAGCCAGGCTCATTCAGCGAGTCCAAGGCCGGCGCCGAGCCCAGGGTCCTGCTTGGGAATTGAGGCAAGGGGACTTGTCTTCACTTCTTGACTATGCTGGGGGGTCAGAGAGGGACATGGAGAGAGGGCTCCAGTCCTGTTGCTGAGTCTGTGCACCAGCTGTGATTAACCCCTTTTTGCATGATGCGGATGTGGCTTTCTTTTCCTCAAGCCCCCACCCCAGTTCAGATGCTAAACTCCTTAGAGGATGGCTGGAACAGGATGGGAGGGGCGGGGGGGGGACGGGGAGGGGGCTCAGTGCGTCCAGCCTCCCCATCCTCCTACTAGCTCAGGACACAGGCTGGGAGGGGACTGGGGTCACCAGGTCTCCACAGGAATGCGCCACAGGGAACAGTGCCCGGCAGAGAGGCCTCTTTCCCTGACTGGACTGAGAAAGAACACTTACCCCTCGAATGTGTTTGTCCCTGTCTCTGTGACTGTTTGTCTCTGTGCCTCTCTCTCTCTCTTTCTCTCTCAATCTGTCTGTCTGTCTCTCTCTCTCTCTCTCTCACACACACACACACACACACACACATACACACACACCTTGGAACAAACCCACATAAGCATCTCCTTCGCCTCTCCTTCCTTATGCCCCGTGCACACAGAGCTTCCCCCTACTCTTCGCCCATGAGGCTTCCTGGGTGTGATGGGACAGGACAGACCCTCTCTTCTTCTCCCCATTGCTAGATGGATTTCCGGGTTGGGGTCCTGCGTGCGCGGTGGGGAAGGGCCCCACAGCTGGCCAGGCATTTTCCCAACCCCTTCCGGCCACAGTGAGCCCCCACCCTGCAGGTCCCTCCTCCCCCCTGGCCGGCTCTAGAGTCTGTGGGAACCAGACAGTGGGGACTGTCCAGCCGGGCTCGCTTCCGCCCAGGCCCCAGGGGACCTGCTGAGAGAGGAAGGAGCAGCAGAGACTGAAATCAGCATGGCTGCCTGCCTGAGTGAGGGCCTCTGGAGGGACTGGGCTATCTGCCCCACCAAGGGGTCTCCAGCCGCCGGGGTGTCACCTCATGGGACAGAAGACCCATCAGGCCCCTACACCAAATGCCAGAAAGGGGCTTCCCCCAGTATCCCTGGCCTCTTTCTTTTCTCCCTCGACCCAGGATCCAGATGGACGTACCAAGGCTCCAGAAGGAAGCCCTTTGCCTCAGCGACTCTGGTATTGAAAGGTGTGGGGACGGGGAGGTTTCAGGTCCCTGAGTCTGTTCCTCTGATAGGGGCCATGAGTATACCCATTTCTCCTGCTTCTGCCCAAGGGGGAGGCTAGAAGAGGCCAAAGGTCAGGGCTCCGTCACTTCTGATCTATACACAGGACAGCCACCCACTCCCCTCATGACAGAAATGCTTTCTTAAAGAGTCATCAGGAGGCCTTTGGAGAACTGAGGGCTCAGAACTGGGGGCTCCACATTCCCATTCATGTGGGGGAATGCAGACAAGAGGACTGGTGCCTGCCTTTTGAGCCTCACTTTCCTTGTCTGTGCAAGGGGTCAGGGTGCCTTTTTCGTACTGGTCTTCCAGGATTTCATAAAAGCCCCTCCCGCTCTGGACGTCACCCCCAGCTCTGCTCCTACCCTGTGCACCACCCCTGTGTCCTCACTCAGACTGCGGGCCAGGGGCTGGGCGTATAGCCACTCATTTGCCATCTGGAGTCAGATCTAGTGAGCCTCAAATTTTCTGAGCCTCAGTTTCCCCCACTGTAAAAGTGGGGATAACATTCCAAGTTGCACAGGGCTCGGTGAAAGGATACAGAGAAGCTCAGGACAGAATAAATGCCGCACATGGTCACAGTGATTCTGACGACTCAAAATTGGGGGGGGCGGTGCAGAGTGACAGAGCCTGGGACTGGAGAATTAACCCCTCAGGCCAGCCCAGCGCCACCCTCTGCTGGGTGTTTCTTGGCCATACTTTCCTCTCTTCCTTATTCCCTGCTCCCCCTTCCTCCACCTTCCTGGGAAACTCCCTGAGAAAGTCCCCAGCAGGAGAAAGAAGTCTCACAAGGGACATTTCCATCCAGGGTCCCCGCAATCCCACAACCACAGCCACTGCACACAGAACCAGGCGCCCCGGCCCTCAGCCCCCAACCATCCATGAAGCTGACCTTCACCGTCACACTGGTTTTATTGGCCCTGAGAGCCACAGAGTAAATCCCAAGAGGGCCCTGCCTCCCCTCTCCCTCAAGTCTGTCCAGAGGCCCCGGGAGCTGGCTGAGTGTTCACTACTCCAATCTTGGCTTCCTGTCCCGCTCGTTGGCTTGCCAGGCCTGGGTCCCTTGAAAGCTCCCCAGATCCTTGAGTCAGGCTCAGCCTGGAGGGTGTAGTTGGCAGGGGGGCCCCGCAGGGACTGCCCGAGGCCAGGTTGGCTTCACTCAAAGAAGAACATTCCTGGTGTCCGGTATAGGCAGGGGGTCAGCCCCAGTGGGTAGCTGGAGCCTCCCTGGACAGGGAAACTGCCTGCAACCCAAGGTTCCTTGGGGTCAGCTGGCAGGGGCAGTGGGGCCCGCAGTGAGGCTGGAGGGGTGGGTGGTGCCGGAGAGGGGGCTGCTGAGGCCAAGAGGTGCTCAAGGCCTGGATCGGTCCCCATGCAGAAATTCAGTGCCTGCAGCCGGCACTGGTAGCTGCCTCCAATGCCTGCCTCTGGGGTCAAGATGGGTGTGGGGGCCTTGCTAAAACCCTCGGCCTCAGAGAAGCCCACAGAAAAACCAAATGCTGGGCAGGGGGAAGACGAGGGGGCCACAGGGAGCTCCCCCAGGCCTGCAGGCTTAGGTGTGGGCATCTCTTTGAGCTCCGTGGGTGGCCGGGGCCCGGCATCCAGGGTTGTAGAGCACATGCTAGCTGGCAAGGCCCCTAGTAGACCCCCAAAGCTTAGGCCCTTGGGTTCTGGCAGCTCTGGCGGGAATGGGCACTGCCTTCCAGTCAAGGCGTCGGGGGCTCCTGGATCCTGGCTGCCCACTCGGTGGGGTCCGCGGCGTGCCTTGGCAGGGCCCTTGGTTCCCTCGGCACCTGCTCGCCGGGTGAAGCGTCGGCGTCGGCGCAGGAAGCTGCCGTGCTCAAACATGTCGTGACAGTCGGGGTCCAGCGTCCAGTAGCTGCCCTTACCCGGCTTGCGGTCATCGCGGGGCACCTTGACGAAGCACTCATTGAGCGACAGGTTGTGGCGGATGCTATTCTGCCAGCCGGGCCGGTTGTGGCGGTAGAAGGCGAAGCGGCCCATGATGTAGCGGTAAATGCCACTGAGTGTGGCCCGCTGACCGGGGGAGCTCTGGATGGCCATGGCGATCAGAGCTATGTAGCTGTAGGGGGGCTTGGTCGGCTCGGCTGCGGGGGCCAAGGGCCCGGGTAGGGGCTGTTGCTGCTGCATGCTGGGCTGGGCTGGCCGGTCTGGTGGCTGCTGGGACCACGGAGGGGCCAGGCACCGAAGTCTGGAGCTGGTGTCTGCCCAGCACAGCCTCCCCGGTGCCTGTTAAAAGGCCCACTGGCCCAGCCTCCCAGCCTGGAAAGGCAAAAAGGGGTGGGCCCACCAGGCTGCCCTCCCTTCCTCCCTCGCCCCCCCCCCCCCCCCAGGCCTGAGAGGGGCGGGCAGGGAGGCCAGAACTGGGAAGCTTGTGAGCCTGCTGCCTGGGGAGAGGAGATAGGAGGAAAGGGACCGAGATCCAGAGCCCCCATGTGCTGGGCGGTGGTGGCTGCGAGGGACAGGACAGGCAACTGAGCGAGACAGAGACAGAGAAACAAAAAGAGACAGTGGCCGTGAAAACCAGAGAGAAAGACACAGAGAGGGAGAGACATAACAAGACGAACTGTGAAGGCAGAGACATACTCAGAGAGACAAAGCCGAGGCAGAAAGAACAGAGACACACCGAGCCAGACACGCACACACTGCACAGAGAAAGAATCACGGAGAGAAATCAGTGTACGGAGAGAGAGTGAGAGAGGAAGATGCAGAGAGACACAGAACAGACACAAGAGATCGAGGGCAGACAGATAGACAGACGCACGCTGAGGAGAGAGACTAGACAGGTAGATTCAAAGGGTGAGCTGGAGAATGGGCCCCCCTCTCAGTGGGAAAAGCCCCAGGGGTCCTCAAGCCCCCACCTTCAGCTCCCCTTTTCTCCTCTCTTTCTTTCAGGCCTGGGGGTCTACTTTCTACTCCCAGCAGGGTGCAGCACCCCGGGGTCAGACAATTCTTACCCTCTTAGCTCCAGGGCATTTGACGGCCGCTGCTGGAAGGCGGTGAGAACCGTCAAACTGTTTATGGTGAGCATCAGCGCCCTCTAGTGACTGGTGTGGGAAGGACAGCCATCTGGGCAGAGCCATTCCCCCAATACTCCCCCAGGAGATGTTTCAAGCAAGTCCCTGACTTTGGCTGAGCCTCAGTTTCCCACTTCTAAACTGGAGCTGGCGACCCTTCAGCTGTCCGTACTGTGGTGAGGAGGCCACAGGCCCCCTTACACAGCATCCAGCACCCTCCAAGAGTTTAGCGCAGAGTAAGGGTTTGGACATGATTCAGGATTATCACTCTGAACTGAGGCTCCCCATCAGCCGCAGCCTTGGGCCAGCGAAGCCTAGGACCGTCAGGTCTTCTGGAGGCTGGGGTAGCCTACTGCATGTTCTTCCACCCATACGATCCCAAGTGAGAGGACACCTACTGTGTGCCACTCTCCATGTCAGCTGCCCGACAACTAGCCTTCTCTCTCTGCATTTGACTCCTTGGAGCAACCCTGCTTTGCAGGCCTTCATGGCTTCTTTTTTGTTTTTTTGTTTTTTTAAGATTTTATTTATTTATTTGACAGACAGAGATCACAAGTAGGCAGAGAGGCAGGCAGAGAGAGAGGAAGGGAAGCAGGCTCCCTGCCGAGCAGAGAGCCAGATGTGGGGCTCAATCCCAGGACGCTGGTGTCATGACCTGAGCCAAAGCGAGAGGCTTTAACCCACTGAGCCACCCAGGCGCCCTTTCATGGCTTCTTTTGAATAGATGGAGAATCTACGCCTCAGAAAGGTTAAGTGACTTGCCCAAGGTCACACAGCTAGTCAATGACAAAGCTGGAATTTGAATCCAGTATTCTCTAACTCCTTAACACCACACCTTCTACAGAAGAGAAGCAGGGATAGGGACAGTCACTGGACCCCCACTGGAGCACAGGCTATGAACCCCAAGAGAGCAGGGGCTTGCTGTTTTGTCCAGCACTGGCCTGGAAACTGAGTGGGTGCTCAGTCAACATTTGCTGAATAAGAAACAGTGATCTGATTGACTTCTGCCCTTCGTCGAAGCATACGCCCCCCCCCACCATAAAAGCATATTAATGTATCACTAGAAGAGATTCATTATGTTGCCATCTGTAGGAGAAACCTTATTTAAAAAGTCAGAAATCAGAACCAGAAACAAGGTCTGATATCTGGGGCAGGACACAGTGACTTTTCCGCCAAGGCAGGGTCAACTGGCTTCACCGTGGTTGAAGAGGCGCCCTCCCAATTCTCAAGGACTCCCTACAGCTTGCAGTTTACAATGATCAGTGGAGCCTGGGGAGGGTCTGGACCCCTGCTTCTGCCCTTAGCTTCTGCCCTATGGCTGTGTTTGGGGGTCAGCCTCAGTTCCTCCAAACACAGTATCCACTGGTATTGGTGGTTCAGTTATCAACCCCCCAAGTCCCCAGTTCAGGCCAAATTTCTGCTTTGAGATCCCTTCCTGCCCACATAAGAACAGAGACTAGTGGCAGGTGGGAGGAAGGGTCTGGAAACTCAGAGCCCCTCAGAAGCCAGGCATTTCTGTTACTGTCTGGCTTCACTCTAATCCCTGAGGATCTAATTATCGGTAAACCCAGCTTTAAGCAAACCTTATAATGCATCAGTTGCAGGTAAGTGGGCTCTCAAGTATACCACCACAGACCTGCTGGGTTCTCCCCGAGCTATGAGGTTTTGTTTCTGTCCTAATTGCTGTTTCCAGAACCTCAAGGTCAAGTTTGGTTTCCTCCTGACTTCCCGGCCCAGCTGCAAGGCCTCCGCCCACGCGCTGTGCTAGGGGGTAGGGGTGGGGGGCTGCATCTCTGCCCCTGCGAGGTTGAAGGGCGTGGATCCGCTTCCACTGTTCCCACTGACCGGCCGATGGGTAGGCGGCAGCCCCAAGACCACTGGCAATTTGGGCAGGTTTGCAGTAGGGTCCGCACCCACGGGAGGAAGGCTGACTTGGGACGACAGGAGAGGAGCAAGTGACTCTTCACTGCTGACTCAGCTGTGTCAGCAGGTGAGGGACACCGTCGGTGCTGCTGGGACACCACTGTAGTGGCGCTTCCAGTGCAGGAAGAGCTCCCTGGCGAAGACTGGCTCCACCTGTGGGGGTGGGGGTAGGGCAATGAGCTAACTCTCTCAGTTAGCGCCCCCTATGTTCTGGTGGGCAGTCACCACTTGGTGACAGTCCCACCCCACAGGCACTTTATGTGCAGGGTCCTACAGACGAGAGGGTCATCGGGTCAGGAGCTGAGAACTGGAGCTAGTCAGTAAGGGGCTGCTAGTGGTGACTGGAAGGTGTGACTCTTCACTGGAGTGGGAGGTGACTCACATGGGCCATGATGAGCCGCTCCTCCGGCTGGTCTGGCGGCCCTGGGTACTCCTCACCAAAGCACAGACGGATTTGGTACTCGGGCTCCTGGTGACCGTCCTGAAGGTGGGCGCGCAATTCTATGGGCACCAAGATTGGGGGCTTGGGAATCCTAGCTGGTGCCCACCTTGTGCTTCTATCCCATGCCCATGTCCGATAAGGCCACATCCCCATTGTGTGTCCATGCCCTATGCCCGCTTCCACATCCCTATGCCTGTCTCATGTCTCACATCTGTGTCTACTTCCAGGGTGCATCCCCTGTGCCTGGTGCTCCTGTGCTCACCGCCACATATTTATTCCTACCTCAAGCCCATTGCCATTCACCTATACTTATTGAGTGCCCAGTGCCCTAATGCCCAGCTTATGCTTAGCATCCCAAGTTTTATGCCCCAACCCTGCCCCATGCCTACCCTCCACATAAGTCTGTCTATATCGTGCCCAGGTCCCCTGACGCCCGTATTCGTTCCCTCTCCTGGGGCTCGTGTGTCACATCTTTTGTTTCAACGTCCACCCCAAACCCAGAATCCATAAGCCCGTTCCCTGGCGCTCACATCTCATGGACCCCACTTCTCTGTTCCCGTGCCTTTGCCCACGCCCCTCGCGCCCAGCCACTCTGTCCCACGCTGCCAGCGGCCCCACCGTCGTGCTCTTACCCTCGAGGAAGAGTAGCGTGTCCAGCAGCTGGCAGGTGTGCTCACGCTCCAGTTTGTTGGGCTGCGCGCGATGCGGGGCGAGCGGGCCGCGCCAGTACACGCGGCCCCGGCACAGGCGCTTGGCGAACACGCCCTCGGGAGCCACCCACAGCAGCACGCCCCGCTCCAGGTGCCGCAGCAAGCGCTCCAGCACGCGGGCGCCGGGGGGGCGGCTCCGGGAAGCACACCTGCGCCATGCATCTTGGCGGTCCCAGCAGGCCTTCCGCCGCGGTGACCTCCTGGGGGCTCAGGCGGCAGCCCTCGGCCACGCGCGTGGTGGTTTCGCGCACCAGCTTCCCGCGGTAGAACAGCCGCACGTGCAGCCAGCAATCTGCGGGGCGGGGAGAGGGGGGTGCGCCCGGGGATGGCAGCCCCAGCACTGACCTCTCCCCACCCAGGTCCTGCCTGCCCCCGACTCAGGAGTTTTGGGGGCTTCCTTCGGATGAACAATAATTCTCTAATTCTCGTAGTAGCGCCAATGCCAGTAGTAAATAGCAGCAGCTTCCGGTATAAATGAACTGGTAGCTGAGCTCTGTGGTCAAAAGCATAGGGTCTGGGACCACCCTTAGGGCCTGTCCTAACCTCTGGGATTCTAGGGGCTCCTTCCCAGCGAATATTTTTTTAAAAAAGATTTTATCTATTTATTTGTCAGAGGGAGAGCGCCCACACAAGCAGGAAGAGTGGCAGAAAGAAGCAGGCTCCCTGCAAGGAGCCCAATGCAGGACTCCATCCCAGGAGCCGAAGGCAGCAGCTTAACCAACTGAGCCACCCAGGTGTCCCTGCTTCCCAGCAAATATTTTAATGCTGATGTTAACAACAACACAGTACGGTCCATGTGAAGGGCAAGCAGGACACTCAGCAGTTAGAGCTGGGGGCTCTGCAGCCAGGCCCTTGGAGACTGATGTCTCACTGCCAGTTAGGAGCTGTGACCCACTAGTAACTTTCCCAGGGCTACCAACTGTGTGATTTGGGGCCAGGTTCTTAACCTCTGTGCCGGGTTTCTGTAAGTACGAAGTGGGTATGATGGCAGTATCTATCTCACAGGGCAGCAGGGAGAGCTTTGAAAGATACCTGACATAATCTAAGTCCTCGATAAATGTTAGCTGCTGTTGTTATTGGGGCTGGGTACTTTTGGGGAAAGACACAGGGTAGCTGGCCCTGACCTCTGGCTCTCCCAAGTTCTGCACACTGGTCAGAGGGGAGGGCCTTGAGATTTTTTACCAGGGTTGCTGAAGTCCTCAGAGAGCAAGGGGCTCCAGTGGTGTGTAGGGTCCTGTGCCTGGTACCCTAGGGAAGAAGGGGAAGATGTCAGGCACCACCTCACCCTGAGTCTCTTGATCCCCAGCTCAAGGTCCTGCAGGAGGACAGAGAGGAGGCAGGATTGGTTGAGGAGATCCGCTCCTTACTGTGGTCAGCCAGAGGGGCTGGGAGCCGAGCCGCTGGTGGCAGGGAGCCCTGCTGGGTCTGCCTGGGGGCTTGCTTGGTGTCCTTATCCTCTGTGGTTGATCTGGAATCATCCTGGCCATTGGAAGAGAGGGTTATGAGGGTGGGAGGGTTATGACTGTGGGCCACAGGTGTTCCCAGACTGTCCTCACTAAGGCAGAGGGAAGTCTGGGCAGACTGCAGGCCAGTTGGGATCGATAGAAACTTTGAGGTTTCAGAGCTCAAGACCCTGTTCCTCATAGAGGTAAAGGGTTGATGGAGTTGTTGGAGGTTATGGGGTCGGAGATGAAGCTCACTGTGCTGGGGGAGAAGCGTTAAGGAGCAAATGAGCAGATGGGGGCCAGAGGAGATAGAGTTGGGGAACAGAGGTGATAGAATGGTGACAGAAGTGATAGAGATGATAGACATGGGACAGAGGTGATAGAGGTGGGGGGGATAGAAGTGACAGAGATGGGAGACATTACATGGAATGCATGGTGAAGAAGACACTAGGGACAGTGGATTGGACCAGGCTGGTGGGGGAGTGGGGACACAGCAATGAAGCACAGATGGTAGGGGGGTTGGTGATAATGGGGGTGATCCAGACAGAGTGATGGGGTGATGGCAACAGCAAGAGGGCTGGAAGGGTTGAAGGGGAGGGAAATGCAGAGCCGGAACTGCATCTGATGGGGACAGAGTGGTGGACCCGATGATGACAGGGGCCAGGGGTGAATGTCAGGGAAGAGATTGCAGAGGGTGATGGAGCTGAAGACGGTGGAGGACGAGAGAACAGGGGGACCCAGAGATGATGGAGGCAAAGGGAACAGGAGGCGGAGCTGAAGATGGTGGGGCAGGTGGGGCCCAGGTAAGAAGAGGTGGAGCTGGCGGGAGGGACATGGCTGGAGGAAGGGGCAGATAGGGAAGGAGCGCAGCTGGGGGAGAGGACAGGCCACATGACAGTGCCAGAGAACACCGAGGGCAGTTCAGGGGAGAGGTGACAGAGCTGGCAAGACTGCAGAGGGCTTGAAGGACAACTGACCTGGTCTGTCCCGCAGGCCAGCTCAGTCACTTCTCCAGGGGGCTCCTGCTGCTTCCGTGGAATGTTCTTTTTAGGGGGAGCACAAGCTCTGGCACCTGGATGGAGCAAGAGGCAGGCTGTTGTTTCCTGAGCCCCCCAACAGAGGTGATCCCACACGAGGACCACGGCATGATCTCAGGCGGGGCCCACCTCTCTCCCGGCCTCAGTTTCCTCTTTTTCTACTGGGAAGATAAACTGAATGTCTGCAGGTCCTTCTGTGTTTTCCAGCCCATGAGTTTAAGCTTACTAAGCCCCCCATTACAGATGGGCAACGTGAGGTCCTTATTGCCCAGAGAGCCATCCTCAGCCACTACCGCCAGGGGCAGGATGGTACCTGGGCCATGGGCACCGTGGGCCACGATCCTGTAGACCTTGTAGGGGCTGGAGCTGTCCCGATGGCTGCGCTCACGCACCTCACAGAAGTCAGCACTTTTGTTGAGAGCACAGCGGAGTCTGGTCTTCCAGGTGGGGGGGTCCTCCTTGTCGATGCCCTCTAGGTGTTTGCCCTTGTGTATGGCCCAGGCCTGGGGATGAGCAGGGGCACTTGGGGAGGGGTACCCTGGGAGAGGGGCTGGTGCCATCCAGAGGAAGGGGGGCCTACCTTGCCTCTCACTCTTCTCTCTCTCCCTCCAGGCCTCTGTCCCTCTGCCCCTTCAGCCTTTTCTCTGTTCTTCCCTCCCTCCATCCAACCATATTCCTCGAGCTCCTACTGTGTGCCAGGCCCCAGGCAGGGGCAGGGGACCAAATGGGGAATAAGACAGACATGGTCCCTGCTCTCCCGAAACTCAAATCTAATGAGAGAAAACAGCTGGGAACAGCTAACTGGAAATAATTATATTTCAAGTTGTGAATTATGATCAATTTTTTAAAAATAGGATGATGGGGCGCACTTGGGTGGCTCAGTGGGTTAAAGCCCCTGCCTTCAGCTCAGGTCATGATCCCAGGGTCCTGGGATCCAGCCCCGCATCGGGCTTTCTGCTCAGCGGGGAGCCTGCTTCCCCTTTTCTCTCTGCCTGCCTCTCTGCCTACTTGTGATCTTTGACTGTCAAATAAATAAATAAAATCTTTAAAAAAAATAATTTTTTTTAAATTTTAAAAAACTAAAAAAAAATAGGATGATGGGATGGAAAATAATGGCATGATTTTCTATCTGGAGAACTAAAAAATTAAATCCTGACCTATTGCCCCATACAAAGTGGACTCCATATGATTTCAAAGCCAAAGGTGAGAGATAAAAGTGGAAGCTAATGGGAGATAAGGAGGGGAAACACCTCCAGGGGGACAGAATGCCTTCCTGACCACCCCCAAGGACAAAGCAAAATAATGACAGTGTCTGAAATCAGCAAGGGGCTAATTTTAGAACATACACGGAACTTTGCAAACCAACAGGAAACAGAGAGCATCCTCTAAAGAAAAAATTCTTATCGGGGTGCCTGGGGATCCCAGGATCCTAGGATCGAGCCCCACGTCGGGCTCCCTGCTCAGCTGGGGAGCCTGCTTCTCCCTCGCCCTCTACCTGCTGCTCCCCCTGCTTGTGCTCTCTCTCTGTCAAGTAAATAAATAAAATCTTTTAAAAAAATTCTTTTTTTAAAAAAGATTTTATTTATTAATTTGACAGAGATCACAAGTAGGCAGAGAAACAGGCAGAGAGAGAGGAAGGGAAGCAGGCTCCCTGCTGAGCAGAGAGCCTGATGCAGGGCTCGATCCCAGGACCCTGGGATCATGACCCGAGCTGAAGGCAGAGGCTTTAACCCACTGAGCCACCCAGGCGCCCCTAAAAAAAAAATTCTTATCAAAGGGCAAGAACAGGTGGTTTAGGCAGGAGGAAGCCAGAAGGCCACAAACATATGAGAATGTACTTAAACTCATTAGTGTCAGAATAAAAATGTGAGCTATTGGGGCGCTTGGGTGGCTTGGTCAGTTAGGTGTCTGACTCTTGATCTTAGCTCAGGTCTTGATCTCAGGGTTGTGAATTCAAACCCCATGTATGGAACCTACTTAGATTTAAAAAGAAAAAGTGAGCTATCACCTTTAAGCCAACAAAATATTTTGTGAGTTGGATAATGCTGGGAGGTGGTGGGGTGTGGCCACAGTTGGTGGGCATGGGATGGTACAGAGATTTTGGGTGGTAATCAGGCATGTCTTGTCAAAATAAGTCTAAATATACCCTGTGAGCAGAAGTTCCAATTCCAAAGGAATTCTCACGAAGGCTCATTGGGGGCGTGGGCAGGGCAAGGCAAGATATTTACTCTAACATTGCTTTTGGTGCTGGAGAGCAAACCTGTGTCCATCCCTGTGAAAGTGGATAGGGATGTGTGTGTGTCATGGATGCCCACTATAGAGTCTATGCAGCATCTAGAAGCATCCAGGAGCAACAGATTAGATGTTACAGAGAACACTCCCAGCGGGATGCCTGGGTGGCTCAGTCAGTTGAGCGGCTGCCTTCGGCACAGGGTCCTGGGATCAAGTCCTGCTTTGGGCTCCTTGCTCAGCAGGGAGTCTGCTTCTCCTTCTCTGCATTCTGCATTCTCTCCTTCCTCTGAACAGCTCACCATCCTAAGGGACAGGCCATGTAACCCCCTGTTCAACACTCACTGAGTGTCTTCTGTGTGCCTTGCCCTGAGCTCAGTGTCACGACCCTCGACACTTGGGTAGCCGGAGGCAGTGTGTTGTGGGGGAAGTTGTTCCAATGGAGGAAACAGAAGGAATCAGGGATGGCCTAGGAAAAGCACCGAGTTGGAGCTTAATAAATGCATTCGACCAATGAATGCATTAAGGAAGGCTCCCTAGGAGACATTTCACCTGAGCATGATGGCAGTTGGCCAGGTCAAGGTGAAGAGGAGAGGATATCCAGGCAGGGGGACAGCAAGTGCAAAGGTCTAACAGTGAGAGAGATGTGAAGCATTTAGAAACTGAAAGAACTGTCAGGTCCGGTCTAAAGCCAGGGAAGGGAAGGGTGGGGAGAGATGAGGCCAGGGAGGAGCAGTTCACACACTGCTCTGACGTCTTGGTAAAAAGTTGTAACTTTTTCACAAGGGCAAGGGGGAGCCAAAGAAGGATTCTGAGTAGGGAAGTGTGAAGGCAAGATTTACATTTAGGAAGATCTCTCTGGAAGACCGAAGCAGGGGAGTAAGGGGCATGGGGAAGCGTGGCGCTCTGTGAGGTCACTGGGATTGTCCTGGTGAGAGATGGTGGGAATGGGTCCAAGCAGATGGACTGTAGAAAAGCTTCCATAGGGAGATCCTGCAGGCCTTGGGGACAGAGTGGAACAAGACTGGAAGTCAGGGAAGAGGCCAGGGTTCAGGAGCTTGGCCCCTGGGGTCTGGGTGACAATCGGTGCCATCCTCCATTTGGGGACACACACAAGTTTGTCAAGGGGAGATGTTAAGTGTGGTACTGACAAGGTACTGAGTTGGAGAGTTCTGGGGCCTTTAGACCAGCAGGCTTGGGGCCTGGAGGGGAGGCTGGGAACTGTGGGGCTCATGCGGAGGCCCTGGAAGATGGAGTAAGCTATGGGGGGCGGGATCCTGGAGCAGTGCTGAGAGCACCCAAAGAGGAGGGGAGGAGGGGGCAAGCTGAGAAAGGGAGGGGCAGCAGGGTAGGAGGAAAATGGAGCTGGAGTGCTGGTGGGGGAAGATTCTGGAAACCAAGTAAGAGTGTTTCGAGAAGGAAGGGTCCACCAGGCCCAGACCCATCCAGGGGTCAAGGATGACAGTGATGGGATCTTTGGATCTGGCAACTAGTGATGTTAGCAGGAAGGACAGAAGCCAGAGGAGGGCTGGGGCGGGGGGGGGGGGGGGGGGGGGGGGGGGGGTGGGGGTGGTGGTGGTCAGGAACTGGGGGCTAGGAGTGACAGAGCTGATGACCAGGCCCTTCCGCCTGTGAAAGGAGAGGGGAGGCCCGAGAAGTGGGAGCTGGGGGGCGCTGTGGTGTTTGCGGTGGGGGGGGGGGGGAGGGGGGAGAGGGCTGATGGCAGTTGGTTGCTTATTACTCAGGGGAGAGATTCCAGCATTTCAGTGTTGAAGAGAAGGAGTTTGAAGTCAATGAGGACTGAGTCAAGGGAGGGCATCCCCAGAGGAGGAGGTCCCTGAAAAGGGCTGGTGTGGGGAAGCACAGAACACGTTCCCAGGCCGCTGGGGTGGGCGCTTTCGGGGTAGGGGGGAGGTTGTGGGAATCCTGTCATTGGCGTCCAGTTTCCGGGGGAGGGGGAGGGGAGGAGGGAGGAGAGGCCCCGGGAGTCCAGATGGTGCTCCTATCGCACCTTTGGCTGGTTGTTCCCCGTATATGTCTCCCGTATATGCACAACACGCTCCGCAACCTAGAGACCGCTGGGGCTAAGGGGCGAGCGGGTGGCCCCAGGTCACACAGCGCGCGGGTCAGCCCCGGCGTCCCGCCGCTCCCGCCCCCTTACCCTGAAGAGCGCCGCGTCCTGCTGCGCCCGGTAGCCCTGCCGGGCCGCGTGCTTCCAGGGGATACGGAAGAGGGTCTTGTCTGCGTCCTCCCAGCACAACCCCGCGTAGCGCCCACTCTCGATCTGCGCCACCAGCCAGTCGCGGAGGCGCAGGGGACCCCCGGCCCCCGCCATCGGTCTCCTGCCGTCGGGGACCTTCCCTGCCTCCCTCCGCCAGGGGTCGCCGGCCGTCCGGAATGCAGGGCGCCTGCGGCCAGGTCTGGGGCGCGCGGCGGCTGGGACCCCGGCGCGACAGGGAATCTCGAAGCCGCCTGGATGGTGCGCGGAAGCGGCGAAAGCGAAAGTTCTGGATGCGCGAGTTTCGCTTTCTTTTCTGTCCCCCTGACTTGGGAGGCCCTATCCCTTCGCTCTTTGTGGTATCCTGGCCCGGAGGGTGTCGCGCCGCACAGAGGGGCCAGTTAAAGGCACGGTGGGACTCCATGACCCATTGGAGGGTACCCATTGGACTGTACGGGGAGGGTAGCCAGGGATCTGTCCGTCCCTGTAGAGGGGCCCCGGCGGTCACCCAGAAGCGTCCCTTGCGCCACCGGTGCACCTGTTCTCTGTGCTTCCCAGCCTATGGGGAAGTCACAGTTCTCTCTTCAGCGCCTGGACTGTACAGGTAAAAGCCATAGTGCTTCTTAGACTAACTCCCATCAGAATTGGGAGGCAGAGACTAGTTTAAACTGTACACTCTTCGCTTCCATACCAGACCTGCAAGAAACCAGTAATCTGTATTTAACCAGTTCTCCCGTGGGATTCTGATCCAGGTGGTCCATGAGCCACACTTGAAGAAATACTTCCTTAAATATTGGGAGTCCTCATCCATTGATGGCTCACTAGGGTGTGGGCGTGGCCAAAGCCTTTCCTGCAGGGTGTCAGTGGGTTCTCATCACAACATGTGAGAAGAGTCTACCCCTTTTATTAGTAAGAAGAATAAGGCTCAGAGAGGTTAAAGCCCTGTAACAAGGTCATAGAGCTAGTACTTGGAGGCAGTCAGAACCTGAACCTATGTCTCTCTGTCCCCAAAGCCCAGGACACTACACAGTGCCCCCCACTATCTCCCAACAGCTTACATCTGGGGTTTAGGGACACCTACTCCCCACAGAAAGTATATACAAATTTTTTTCATGTCTATACATTTTTCTATGGTTTGTATCTTTCATTTAACTGTCAAAGAGAGTTTGCAGTTTGAAAGAGGTCAAGTAGCTCAGACTGCTCTACCCTTTGTTGTGTACATGGGGAAACTAAAACTCCGAATGAGCACAGAGCTGGATGCCTGGTCAGCGTTGACCAGAAGCTGGAAGTACTGTCCTCCTTGTGCATGTGTCGGGGGCATCTTCTTCATGCTCTCCACCCTCTGTTCTCCCAACCCAGCAGCCACTAAGTTCTGACCCCTCTACAGTTATAGACATAATTCAGACCCAATTGTAGGGCTCGGGGGTGGGGTGTGGGGGTGTGGGAGGCAAAGCATTTCATAGGATCAAATCCAAGTGTAATAATTACATCAAAGTGGGATTGTTAAGTGTGTCAGATAATCTTTTCATTTTTCTGGGTGGCAGAGTCATAGTGATTAGGAGGATGGGGTTCCCTTGACTTTCCAGCCAGACTGCCTGGATTAGAATCCCAGCCCCACCACTTGCCAGCTGGTGACCTCGGACATCAACCTCAGTTTCCTGAGGAGGCTGGGCAGCAGATGAGGATTATTTCATCCATCCTCTCACCCCCAATACTGGAATCTGGGCTTCCCCCACAGCCCTGAACATGGTACTTGGTGCATAACAGGGACCCCAGCCAGGTGGCTATTAGATTGGAGTTTTTTCAGACCCCTCTCAACTCCCAAGTTACTTTTAGTTCAGAAAACTCAGCTCGGATGACCTCTGTTCAACTCGAGTCCATTTGCTGCTTGCTGGGGTTGCCCCGAGGCCTTCCTTCCCTCCTCAGTGGCTGCCCCCTGGCCTTTAAGCTCTAGGTGAAAAGGGTCTTGAGTGGGAGAAGGTATTTGCAAATGAAACATCCAATAAGGAGTTAATATGCAAAATATATAAAGAACTTTATAATAAAGTCACCACCAAAAGGCCCGTAATAATCCGATTAAACGGTCACCAAGGAACTACTTCTTAACAGCCACCATGGGACACAGACTGCCTAGGTTCAAATCCAGCCTCCCCTACTCTAGCTGTCCTCAGGCAAGCTGCCTACCTTTCTGAGCCTCAGTTTCCTCCCAGAGATGAAGTGAATTCATGCATTTAAAAAGTCAGGCATGAAGGAGGCACTATTTGGACAGCTTACTACCTAGTATTTGTGAGTAGAGAAGAGGAGGGAGCTGGTGACATGGAGAAGAGCTTAGAGGGCAAAAGGGTTCAGAGAGAAGGAGGGATTCAGAGGCCTTTTCAGGAGACCAGGGCTTCAGGGAGAGACTGGGTGGGGGTGGTCAGGCAGTGAACCGGAGTCCAGGAATTCAGCCCTGCCCAGAGCGATTTTGAGGAGGTGGTGGGCTCCTCCAGACCCTTGGGGATGCCGGCCCCCTCCCATCCCTGTGTCCTGCAGGCTCCAGCCCCACGCAGTCCTGCATCCAGGCCCCTTGCTGAATGACTAGGAGGAGCTCAGACAGACAGCTTCTGTGTCTCTTTAATATCCTCCAGGCCCATCCAACCCCCCCACCCCCACCCACTCCCACTCCCGCTGCCTTTAAGGGTGGAGGCCTGGGTGCCCCCTCCCCCCAGCCCAAGGACTAAGGCACCAAGTGGCTGCAGCAGGCCGGCTTAGACACAGAGACGCACGGATGGAGGACACACAGACTGCAGACGCAGACAAGCAGGGCGGGTATCAGGGGCAGGGGCAGGGCTCGGGGCTCCGCGGGGCTCCCACAGGCTCTGGGCCCGTTCTGGAGGCCGCGGGAGGCCCAAACAGCCCCGAAGGGGACCGGTCGTTAGGAAGAGGGGCGCCAGGGCGAGCTGGGATCCTCACTTGCCGCCTTTCCGGGACAGACACCGCGGGAGGCAAGAGAAAGTCTGCTTGACGCGTGCCAGCAGGGGCAGCGGCCGGTGGGCCTCCCGGGGCGGCCGCGGTACCAGGCGCTGCAGGGTTCCCTCGGAGGCTGCCGAGTGCGGCGCGGGGGCCACGGGCGCGGGCGCGGGCGCGGGGCCCTGGCGGCAGCGCGCGCACAGCGGCAGCAGCGCGCGCACCTCCTCCTCGTCGCGGAAAGGGCTCTCTCCGAAGCGCTCCTCCAGCTGCCGGCGGAGCTGGGGGGTGGGGGGGAGGAAGAGGGAGCCGGGGTCGGTCGGTGCCGGGCTGCCGGCCAGTCCCCTCCCCGGTCCTCGTCGCTTCCGCGGGTCTGCGAGCTCCGGACCCCTCGCTAGGCCCCTCCCCTTCCTGAGCATCCTCTCCCCTTCTCCTCTGAGTTTCCCTCGCCCGCATCGAGCCCCCTCCTCCTCTAAGTCTCTTCCCTCTCCTGGACCACACTTCCCCTCGGACACTCCATCTTCCAGACCTGCTAAAGCGACGCCCGCCCCTGGGCCCAGTGGGGACCACCTGAGTCCTCTTCCCAGAGCAGCAACCCCCTCCACACTGGCCTCTTGGCTATCCGCCCAGTGGGTATAAAAGAAAGAGAGGTTTTGGCTTTATCAGAGACCCAGGGGCGGAGAAAGGGAATGGACATCTCTCCCCAAAGGGGTCGAGCATTCAAATGCCTCCAGGTTCCAGGCAGATAGAGAAGGCAGTGCTGGGACCTGGTCAAACTGAAGGGTCCATAGTCTAGCCCAAAGGCATCCAAATACTAAACTAAAAAGGCAAAGAAAACATCTGGCTGACCAAACAAAATACACCTAGAGGCTAGATTAGCTCAGGGGTCGCGAGTTCGAGACCCCAGAAAATCTCCTGTCAGGTCTGAAGCACAGGCTAACTTCTTTCCCATCAGTGCTCCGCTCAAGCGGGAAGCAGTCTCCCAGCCCTGCCCAGCTTCTGCCCAGCTCCTGCCTCTGCCCCAGCCCCTACCTTCCGGGAACTGCCCCAGCCAAACTCTTCGAGCTGCTGCCTAAAGCCTGGGTTGGGGTTGGCGATAGGCCGGGTGGCCTTGATGGCTTCAAGCACGTCCCGCCAGCCTAGCCCCGTCACAGTCATCACATAGGCCGTCACGATGGTGGTGCTGCGGGAGATGCCTGCAAAGCTGGGATACCCACCCCCCACCCCCAGGCTTCAGGTAAGGCCCAATCTCTTCCATGTCCTGCTCCCAGCCACCCCCTCCCCACCTCAGCTCTCCCACCCACCCTCATTCTCACCCTTGCCTCTGAGCTCCCATCCCAAAGAGCCTGCCAGGACCTGTTTTCCCACTTCCTTTGCCCATGCTGTTCCTTCTGCCTGGAGTATCCCCTGGGCACTCCCCCACATCAGAGGCCTGAGTGGTGAAATCACTTCCTTCATTCATTCAGCAAATGTTTCCTGACCATCTGTTATTTGTCAGGTACCGTGGATATGGTGGGGAATAAAACAAACACGGTCTGTCCCGGGGCTTACAGGAGGGTTGGGAGAGAAGGCCACTAACCAGGGAAACAATTTCAGGTAGGGATAACTGCTCCAATGAGGAGTCCAGGGGCTAAGGGATCAGATAGGAAAAGGTTTTAATGTAGTGGAGGGGTTGGGGAGGGATTAGGGAAGGGGTTTCCGAAGAAGTGACATCAAGCTGAGTCCTAAAAGGTGGGTAAGGGCCAGTTAAGAATGTTCTGGGCAGTGTATGAAGCCCACGAGGTGGGAGTTGGACGATTTGAAGTGTGGGGAGGTGGTCAGTGCAGCTGGAGTGGGGCAAGCAGGGGCAGAGGGTGACAGGCTGGAGGAGCTGTTCTTAGGGCAAGGGCTCTGAGAGAGAGCCGCCCTGAACCCAGCATAGGCTAGGTGCTCAGTGAGAAGTTATGGGATGAATGATATCAACTGGGATGAGTCCCTGTCTCCCAGCCGGGGGGCCCCCACTGCTCAGCCCTATTTCCTCAAAAGCATGGAGGGGAGGAGAGGGAGCAAGAGCACTCAGAGGATGCTGGACCACCTGCGTGACCTCACCTACTCCCTCCAGTTAGCCCATGTGGTAACAGTCTTTTCTCCATTTTACAGACGAGCAAGTGAGAGTCTGGGGAGAAACAGCACTTTGGCCTTGGCCACACAGCTGGTGAGGGACAGAGCCCTGATTGGAGCCCCTCCCCGACCAGCCTCCATCAGATGAATGGTGGACGGTCATGCGTGACAACAGGCTGGAGAAGGTCTACCCCAGGTTCCTAATTCCCCATAGTGTGAGTGCTTGGGTGTGATGGAGGACAGTCCCTTACTTGCTCCCCTCATCCCTCTCGTAACTCACCAGTGCACAAGGCAGTTCCCCCCATTGAGGCGGCAACAGTGGATGAAGTTGATACATTCTTTGAAGTGCTTTTTGCTAGAGAAGAAAGCAATAGGGTAGCAAGCATTGGGGGGCAGGTCTCCTAGGAGTCGTCCCCCACTGCACTGATGGGATGTCAAGAGCCCAGGGTCCTCAGGACGCCCGGCCCAGGCAGCGAACAGGGCCTGTATGATAGTGCAAGTGCAAGGCTGTGGGAAGCCACAATGGGGACATTTCAGGTAGTGAAAGCGGCCAATGATGAGAAATCCCATCACAGAGGCAGGAGCACCTCTCCTGTGGGTCCCCTGGATCCTGTTTTCATGGAGGCTTTATCTTGGTCTTTCAAGGACATGTGGGAGGAGACAGAGGAGTCCCACTCCTCTGGGGTCTGCAAGCAGAGCACCTGGGGACAAGGGTGGTCAGCCATGGGTTGGGAGGAGTGTCTGTCTGGGTCACTCTCAGCCTGGGAAGGCACTATAGCTCATAACACACACAAAAAATCCTGCTTTCTGAGTCCCTATTACAGGCCAGGCCCTGTCTTGGATCCTCAGCCTGCACCATCTGATCTCAGAGAGGGAAAGCGATTGGTGCAAGGTCACACAGCAAAAAAATGGCAAAGTCTGGCTGGAGCCCAGATGTCTTAAACTCCAGGGCCAGGAACTGGCTGAGCCTGACCCCTTCCAGTCTGCTGGGTGTCTCGTCCTTAAGCAGAGTACTCTCCCCATCTCACAGCTAAAGACACTGAGGTCTGGGAGGTTAAGGGTCTTGGCCTAGGGCATAGGCAAGGGTGTAGCTGGGACAGAGGCAAAGAGAGGTGTGAGTGAGCACTTGTGCTAGGCTCTCCAGGACAGCTTTCTGGCATGAGTCCGCTCTGTCCTCCCCCAGACCACCCCCCACCCTCCAACCACCACCACCACCTCTCTCGGTGTCTCCAGAGAACTTACATGGGTACCTCAGGGGTGTCTGCCACAGGGATGCGAAGGTAGGTTATGTCCTGCAAGTACAAAACACACTTGGGCAGTAGGGGGCCCTCGGCTGTGCCGCTGGCCTTGGCCTGGGCCACCCAAGCACCTCATGACCCCAGCCCAGGTCCTGTTCCTTTCTGAACCACTGTTGCCCTCTCTATCCAAAGAGGCTAGATATCACCTGAGTGCCTGCCAGCTCTATCTGTCTGCGGTTCCAGAACCTTCTGAGAATTTGGTATCCTAACCTCATAGGTGATTTGGGCATAAGGACTTGATAAAAAGAATTCAGGGATCTTTTATTTAATAGGTAGGAAGGGGCCACTAACAGTGACTCTCCTCCAAATGAGGATTACAAAATTACACCAAAAAAAGGGCAAAACAGGGGCACCTGGCTGGCTCGGTTGATAGAGCATGCACTTCTTGATCTCAGGATTGTGAGTTCGAACCCCCATGTGAGTTTGGAGATAGATTACTTATTGAAAAAGGTGTGGTTTTTTTTTTTCGTTTTAAGATTTTACTTATTTATTTGTCATAGAGACAGAGTGAGAGAGCATGCACAAGCAGGGGCAGCAGGAGGCAGAGGGAGAGGGAGAAGCAGGCTCCCTGCTGAACAAGGAGTCCCAAGTGGGACTTGATCCCAGGACCCTGGGATCATGACCTGAGCCAAAGGCCGACTCTTTTTTTTTTTTTTCTTTTGAAGTTTTCTATTTTTTCTTTTCTTTTCTTTTTTTAAAAAATATTTTATTTATTTACTTGACAGAGAGAGAGAGAGGGAAAGGCCACACAAGCGGGGGGGGGGGAGCAGCAGAGCGCGCGCGAGAGAGAAGCAGGCTCTCTGTTGAGCAGGGAACCCAAAGGTGGGCTCAATCCCAGGATGCTGGGATCATGACCTGAGCCAAAGGCAGCTGCTTAACCTACTAAGCCACCCAGGCATCCCCCCAAAAAGGTTTTTTAAAGGTCTTATCAAAAAAATAGGGGCACCTGGGTGGCTCAGTGGGTTAAGCCTCTGTCTTCGGCTCAGGTCATGATCTCAGGGTCCTGGGATCGAGTCCCGATTCGGGCTCTCTGCTCAGTGGAGAGTGTGCTTCCTCCTCTCTCTGTCTCTCTCTCTGCCTGCCTCTCTGCTTACTTGTGATCTCTCTCTGTCAAATAAATAAATAAATTCTTTAAAAAAATAAATTTCATTATCTTGAAAAGAAACAAAAACCATGAAAATAAGTTTCTACTTCATTAATTGTGACTATAAAACTGTGTGCTAATTATTAAAATAATCAAGGGATGAATTATTTCTCCCACAAACTGGCTATGACATCCTTTACTTGGTGCTTAACCTTCACACAAGATCTTAGGATGCTTTGGGCTCCTGTTTCAAGAATCACTTTTCTCAAGGACCTCTTTTAATCCTTTGATATTCAAATGACTCTTTTCCAGTGTCAGGCCTGCCACCAGCCCTAGGGCCAGGGACCCTGGGCCAGGTCCTCATTTGCTAATAATGGCTTTAGCCCTTCTCTGGCTCACTTTTCCCAAGGTCACACCATCCTGCCTCTTTTGCAAGGTTTGCAGTTTCACTTTGCAACACATTTGGCCTTGGGATTGTTTGGCATTATCAAACCCTGACTGGTAAATTCACTGATAGATGGGGAGGCAGGGCTGCCCGTGGGAAGAAGGGAAGGTTGTTGGAGTAGGGACTTATCTGGCAAGCAGTCATTTCATTAGTCAATCTATTCATGACTTGAAAGCCTTCCCTGTGCAATCTAGTGACTGCATACTCCAAATCCTCCAAAACAAGCCTGCAAAAATCAGGCTCCATTGACCTGGAAATTTCTTGTTTGAATGGCACTGAGAATCCCAGATTATTGGAGGTTGCTCTTAGAGACCATCAACACTGACAGTGGAGAAACTAAGGCCCAGAGAGCGGAAGGAACCTATCTGAGGTCACACAGCAAATCTGGTGTGGATTTCAGACCTCCAGAGCCTTTTTCCACCTGCAGTTATTCCCGTTTAGTGGGTGACACACACTCTAATAGATAAGGAGGAAGGGGCTCTATTTATGGGATAAGAATATGATTAACTTTGCTAGATCAGCTGTAATTTGTTGGCCTTTATGTGGAGCTCAACAACTCAGTAAGGTAGGTGTTGTTATAAAATCACCATCTTAGGGGCGGCTGGGTAATGTAGTTGGTTGAGTGTCTGACTCTTGGTTTCTGCTCGGGTCGTGATCTCGGGGTTGTGAGATTGAGTCCCACATTAGGCTCCACACTCAAGGCAGAATCTACTTGAGATTCTCTCTCCCACTACCCTCCTGCTCGTTCCCTCTCTCTCTTTCTCAAATAAATATTTATAAAATTCCTATTTTACAAATCAGGCAACTGAGGCTCAGAATGGTGAAGTCCTGTGCCCATGATTACAAAAGCGTTCTGGATTTACTACTTTCCTTTTCTGGGTTAGAACAACCTTACTCCCACCACCACCAAAAAAGAACAACCTTACCCCCTCTTTTCCAGGATTCCCATAAAACCAGCACCAACCCTTCTGGTGGGGGCCATGCTTTACTGTGTGCAAAGCGTCTTCACCATCCTACAGTCTCTTTGCATCCTCACAGCAGCCCCTCTAGGGGCAGACGGACTGAGGGATCAGAGGCCCAGACAGGTAAAGTCACAGCCCAAGATTACACAACAAGACACAGAACACAGAACTATCCATTTGTAGTAATCAGTTCATCTGGGCAATGGAAAGCCCGTGAAGGGGCCTTTTTAAAGTTCAGGGTGAGGCCTCTGGGCTCAGACCGTCAAATCCTAGCTCCTTAGCTTCCTGGCTGTGTGACCTTAGGCAAGTTACTTTACCTTTCTGGACCTCGGTTGCCAAATAGGGATCAAATGAGGATGCTGATGTAAAACAAGGCAGTTTTTAACAGGATGGCCAAGTATGGGTCAGGGAGGCAGTATAGAGCCTGGCACAAAGTAAGTACCTGAGAAATGGGTGCGGGGGGGGGGGCAGCTGAAGCTCCCCTCTGCACTTGTACACCACCAGAGGATAGGGGTAAGGAGTACCTGCAGCAGAGGCTGGGGTGACTCGTGGATAGAGATGATGTGTGTGATCTTGTTCCGGCCCAGCTGGTCCGGGTCTTTGGCATCTGAAAGAAACGAAATGCCTGAGCCTGTCTGGTTGGTGCGACTCACATGTTCCTGATGGCCAAGAGAGGTGGGAGCTCACTGCCCAGCTCCCCTCCCCACCTCTCCCTCTCCACTTTGTCCCACCTTCTGCCAGCCCCCTGCTACTTGGCCCCCTCCTGCTCCTGGTCTGACAGGTCCCACCGCACCCCTAGGCTTCAGTCTTGTTGCTGGGGCACCTACTTATGGGTGCCCACAGCCTCTTCCCAGCCTTGCGCCTGGAGTTCCTTCCATAGCAAACACCCTTTCCTGGCATATCCTTGATGGAGCCGGGAATCCTGTCTGCAGAAAGGTTTGCTCACCCAGAAGCTGTGTGTAGAAGATGTTCTCTGCAGTACTGCTCATAACAGTAAACACACGAGAAATTGTTAAAAAGCGGGAACAACCTACACATCTACCCTGAGAAAGCTACATAAATAATGGTGTATCCATACTTGAATACTGTGCAGCCGATGGCTAGAAAAGACCTCTCTGTGCTGATGTGCGAGCATGTCCACAGTGCATTATTACATAGGAAACAGGTGACTGAACAGCGTGCAGAGTAGACTTCCATTTTTGTTTTAAATGTTACATCTGCATCCACGAAGATATATGGAAACCGACCAAAGGCTAAACCTCACATTGTATCAGTGGCTGTCTCTAGGGGCTGGAATTCCAGTGTATGGGGGTCTTTTAGAATCAGAATAAATAACACATATCCCCTTTCTCTCCATAAGTCTACTTCATTCAACACATTTCCTGAGTGTTTACTATGTGCAGCCTTGGCTAGGCATGGGGGGTTCATGGGCAACTTCATGGCCCCTGCCCTCATGGGGCTACAGACTTCAAGAGAGTCCAGAGTTTCCTTAGCTCAATACTCAGAAATGAACAGCGGAGGTGGCTCCCAGGGAGGAGGAGATCAGATTCATGAGAGTGGGGCATCAATGCCAGAGCAGGGGGGAGGCAGGCAGGGATGGATGGGGAAAGCCCTGCCCTGGTGCAGATGCCCCTTCCTCTCTGAAGCTTTCTCTGACTCCACGTGGAAAAGTGTGGAGTCTCAGAATTAGCCTGTCTCTTAGCACATGCCTGTGACAGGGAGAGGGCCATGGCTTTGGGATGGAATGGGCAGTGCTCACTAACAAGTTTCTGGGTACAATCCAGTCTCTGGAAACCTCCCCTCTGTGTAGAAGGTTGTAGGGGTAAGGTTCCTGGTTTCCCAGCTAGAAGCAGCACCCCGAACAGACCTCAACCCGGAACCTCAGGGCTGTAAGAGCCTGGAGAGGTGAGTGGGTCATGTGCTGGGAGAGAGGCTGGGGCTCAGAGCAGGTGCAGACTTGCCTGACATCTGGCAGGTGTTTTGAGCCCTGTGCACTAGGGACACTTATCCCACATACCCTTAGTCCTCATGAGCTCCTTCTCACTCCCAGCCTGGCATTGTTTCCCTGCCCCCGGCCCCATTCCTGAGTGCTTCCAAGGTGCGTGGGCCACAGCATGAATGGTGGACACGGGCCTGGACAGGCAGAGTGCCACAGCCTTGGGACAGAGTGGGCAGTGCTCACCAATGAAGTTCCCGAGGTAGAGTCCAGGAAGTACCTACAGGAGAGACAGGCTGGGGTCAGTGGCATAGGGGTGCACAACTTCCCATCACCTAGTTGGGGGCCCACAGCCCATTTCCATCCCATGTCCAGGTGTCTAGACCTCAGGACTCAGGCAGCAATCTCCTCCCCCTCCTGGACCTGGACTCTGTGAGTGGGACTAGGGAGGACAGGAGGGGGGCACCAGGGGAGGCCAGCTTGGGTAGGGGTGAGAGCTTGAAGCAGGGAGGGGAGAGGAACACACTGTGGGGGGGGGGGGCAGGGAGAGAGATGGACTGGCCAGGTGAGTGGTGGGGAGTTCCGAGGGAGGTGGGAAGGCTGGGACAGAAGGAGGGTCATGCAGAGGCAGAGGGGAAAGGATGGAGAAACAGCACCAGAGAGAGTCCAAGCAATCAGAGACCAGGAAGACAGAGACACCTGGAGACAGGGAAAGGGACTCAGAGACATAAGAGTGTGGGAGTGACAGAGAACCACAAAAAGACCCAACAAGAAATACAGAGTCATAGAAACAGGCAGAGACAGAGACACAGGGAAAGCGAGGCCAGAGATACCCAGAGAAACAGAGACGTGAGCAGAGCGACACAGGGATGCAGGGTCAGAGAGTCACCCGGAGACAGAGATCTAGACACACAGAGCCTCAGGGCGAGGGCCAGAAGGTCAGAGGCGGGCAAAGCGACCCAGGCGGAGCCTGAGCCCCGGCGGGGCTGGGGGCGGCCAGGTGCGGGCTGCGCGATCCCCGCCCCCCTACCTTGGTCATGCCATTCCCCATGATCCCGGGGGCGGGGGTCCGGGCGCACCCCCAGTTCGCCGCCCGGAGAGCGCTTGGGTCGCAGCTGCCCTGCTGGCCCAGGCCGGGCGCCTGCAGCCTGGCGGGGAACAGGGGCCCCTGCCCGGCCGCCGCCGCCGCCGCCGCCGCCGCCACCACCGCCCGCCGACCCCCGGCCAGGGAGGGAAATGGTGGTGGAGGAGCCGCCGCCGCCGCCGCCGCCGCCGCCGCCACCGCCGCCGCAGGCTCCTCCTACCCCCTCGGTCATGTGGGGCCCCCCCACCGTGGGTCGCGGCGGGGGGCTGGACAAAGCCCCAGTGTGCCGGGCCCGGGGCCCGCGGGACAACGGCAGCTTGTTGGGCCGCGTGGGGCCGCCACCTCCGGAGGTGGGGGCGGGGACACTCCCCCACCTGGCACCGTCTGGCGCGGGGGGGTGGGGTGGGCGCAGGGGCGGGAAGAGCCCCCGGCCGGCCGCGCAGCCACTCGGATCCCAGCTCCGGCGCTGCCCCTGACCGCCTTGCGGGCCCTGGGGCCGAGCGCCCGGCTCCCTCGGCCTGGCCGCGGTTTCCTAGCAGAAACGTGACGGGAGCTGGACTTGGATCGCTATGGGTCCCCCTGTTTTCAGATACTGTGTGGGTAATTCCTTCCTTCGGTACATCCTTACTCCTGCTCACCCCCCCCCCCCCCCCCCCCCCCCCGCGCCCCGTCCCCATGCGGGCGTCCTACCAGCCAGCCGTCCTCCTCCCCCACTCATGCGGCCATCTGCCCTCCCATCCTCCAGTCCACCCATTCATCCCTACCTCGGTCCATCCATTCATCCATCCATCCATCCTCCCTCCCTCCCAGCCATTCGTACCATCCGCGTTGGCGTCTATGCGGATGGCGCCATTTGGGTCAGCTCTGGGGAGACCTGGCATTAGTGCCCTCAAGGGACCTCAAGAGATCGGAGGTCAAATGTGAGGAGAGGGAGGCAAGGGGGAAGATTCCAGACACCTGAGTCCCTTGGAATAAGGGAGACTACAACAGGATGTAGTTAGAGGCCAGAGTCCTGGACCTGAAAAGGTTCCAGGTCCTGTTCACCTCTGACCTGCTGGTGACCCTGGACAGCTTTCCTTGGCTCCCAGCTGCCATGTGTGTCCCAGTAATGTGGAGGTGAGCCCTTTCTAGCTGCTAGGACCCAAGCTGAAGATCATAAAATACTTGAGAAGGGGCATCTTCTATGGGTTTGAAATGGAAGCAGCAGCTCCAGCTCTGGTCCTCCAGCCACCCGCCATCTGGCATCTACAGTAGTAGGTGACCATGGGAGGAATGTTGGTACAGAGCAGGACAGAGCGTTGACAGAACTGGTTTGAAATGCAGGAACTGGAGAGAGAAAAAAAACTGTTGTTGGCATTTCTTTCTTCCTCAAATTCACAGCATCCTTGGGGCTGCCTGTCTCATCTCTCCCTGTGCATAGGATTCTCTACAACAAAGCTTACTGAGGGCGCCTTGGTGGCTCAGTGGGTTAAGCCGCTGCCTTCGGCTCAGGTCATGATCTCAGGGTCCTGGGATCCAGTCCCGCATCGGGCTCTCTGCTCAGCAGGGAGCCTGCTTCCTCCTCTCTCTCTCTGCCTGCCTCTCTGCCTACTTGTGATCTCTCACTC